>NC_134934.1:10621515-10924545 GCF_051020765.1 Lasioglossum baleicum
GATTGTAACGAGTAAAGGATAAAGTTACTTTATTGCACAAGAATTTTCTTTATAGTTTTGTCCGCACACTTTTGCGAAGAGTGCAGTACGGTTTCGTTTATGTAAATGTATTAAACCTATGCGATATTTATTACAATATAATACAATTTGAGATAATTAAAAAAGTGTGTTTCATTTTAGCTGTGTATATATATACATGTGCTTACAAAAAACGTAGAAACATACATTTATGGCTAGTGCTTCTTGCAACTGCACAGGAACAACTCTTCGGTGCTTTCATCTTTCGTTGCATTTCCATGCACAAACTATTAGTGATGTACTTAAACTTGTTTCAGTTGGTATTTTCCATTTAAATCTCTAGTTCCTATGAGACCGTTATATGGGAAAATAATGTTCGAAAGACCGTAACTACCGAAAATTTCGTTCAGACTTTGTTTCCCTGATATACTCGAGTATCCTTGTTTACCGGTTGTGCAACTGTGCAATTTCCATGTTGCGTACACCAAACAAACACACGAAACGGTAACTGATATATCGAACATAGTTACGAATAGTATATAACTGTTTTCTCTGGAATATAATAATTTGACCAACGCGACAGGAAAACAAAAGTTCAAAAATATATTGAAAGAGTCTGTATCCGTTCTAATTACACGATTCATATTCTCGTACAAGTATGGCCCCAGTGAGCATAACGAATATATGCACGTTAAGGACGCATAAAAACAAAATAATATGAAATTTCCAATATTCTGTCGTAGTATGCAAGCACCTAAGAAAAAACAATGGTGATCTCGGAAATGAAAACATTTTCTACAGAAAATACAGTGGTGAGTTGGTTTGCAGGTATACTTATTGCATTTCTCGCAGTACCATTTGTATTCTGTGTTATTTGCTACTTTGCTATATATTGATTTCCTTCCCATCGTCGTCACTTCCATAATTTTTGCCTTACGACCAATATTGTACACAGAGTACCAATTCAAATATGCTTGAATGCAAAAGAATATAAAGACTGGGGTAATTCGTCCATTAACGTACGTGGTTAGGACAATAACAGCTAAACTATAAAATAGAGTAATAAACGGGCAAGACTTCGCAATAAATTGGGGAACTGTTTTCATATTTTACACATTTGCAATGACTAGACGCTTTAAATGGATACTTGAAATCTGTATAATTATAATTAACTTTGATTACTTGTCCTGCAAAGAAGAAATGTACATGCGATTTTCCCATCGTTTGCATTAAACTATTATTATTATTATTATTAGAGTTTAGAGGACAATACGAAGATATGTATGTACTTGGATCAACTGACCTTGATTATAACCCCTCCAATTTCACCGGAGCTATGCCTCTATTTAAACAAAATTACATGTCAATGTATGTAATTTTTCTTTTTCGCAATACAGCATTGACTAACGTATCGGTATTATGCCATTTTGTTAATTTTTCTATATGCTATGTCTTGTGTCTTTCGCTCGGAATTATTGACTCGCGCGGGCGATTTTCGAAGGCTACGCCCCCATGACCCATGACTCGAATCTTCTCAGGTGCGTATCATAGGCGCTAGTCGTGGCGCATTAGATTAGGGTGACACCCGTATCATTAATGGGTTATTCCATGACAAATTGATCACTTTTTGCAGGCACCATCGTCGATTTTGTTCTAAATGAAATATGTTGTAGTCCATGTGAAATTAGGAGGGGTTTAAGTCATCATTTTGCCGGTGTCGAATTTCTTTAGAAACGGCAGGCCTTTAAAGTTTTCAATTTTTACCCATTTTGGCGAAAACGGGCCTCAATTACGAATTTTTATCTCAGGAACTGTTCGTCCGATTGCGCTACATTTTTTTTTGTTTTATTCGGAAAGGATTGGGCTATTACAAAATAATTTGTTCAATCTTGAAAATCAACTTTATAATGTCGAAAAATTTAAACAAATTCTTTTTTTACGTTTTTTTTCGATGAGGGGCCAGAGTGATTTAAATTTTGAAAAAAATATGGTTATATTTCTTGATGTTTCCCCTTTAAAATGAGTCCTTGAAAAAGATGGAGCAACAAAAATTAGCGTCACGTTGTCTACATATATCGCTGGTCGCTAAAAAAAAGAATTTGTTTAAATTTTTCGACATTATAAAGTTGATTTTCGAGGTTGAAAAAATTATTTTGTAATAGCCCAATCCTTTCCGAATAAAGCAAACAAAATGTAGCTCAATCGGACGAACAATTCCTGAGATAAAAATTCGTAACTGAGGCCCGTTTTCGCCAAAATGGGCAAAAATTGAAAACTTTAAAGGACTGCCATTTCAAAAAAATTTCGAAACCGGCAAACTGATGACTTAAACCCCCCCTAATTTCACATGGACTACAACATATCTCATTTAGAACAAAATCGACGATGGTGCCTGCAAAAAGTGATCGATTTGACATGGAATGACCCTAATATATATTCTGTATATAATCGCTAATCTGCCGACCGCAAAGGGTTTGAAAACTCTTTTCACGAAAACGTACAAAATTGCCGTATCTTTTATGAACTGGAACGGAACGTAATGTTGTTATAAAAAAAAAAAATAATTTATAATTTATATATTTATAACAGATTTCGCGTGTTGTGTAACTCATAAAATATATACATACACATAAATTATGCTTATATTGTACATATAAATCATACTCCATTTATTTTACTATAAAAACAATTATCTTTTATTGGTGTATCCCTTTACATTAAATTGTTCTAATGTGGAAAAACAGTAGATCTACCGATGCATGTACAGTAAAATTTCTGTGTAAAAATCTATCATCATTCAATACTAACTTATTATGTATATGTATTTCTAAAGTACATATATCAATACAACTCTATACAGTACAAAAAACAAGATCAAATTATATGTAAACACATCCAAAAGAAAATGTAATCTAAACAGTGAAAAGTTCAATGAACTTCGCGACATTTTTGGTCGATATCGAATGAACTGCTCTACAACAAGTACCGTATATCAAATACGTTTTTGTTCGTAATATATATTTCTTTACATATTTATACATCTTAAGATTCTATGTAAATTTTATTATGCGCGAAATTTGTACGTTCTTCGTAACGATAGGTTGGACTCAGAACTTTTTCTTGTTTGTTTGCTTATGAACATGGTGTGTAACCAGTAGGTTGCGGTCATAAATATTTAGACACTTATTTTACAAAATTATTTTTCTAGTATCATTTCGATCTCACTAAAAAGCACAACTTATTCTTAATAGAAATCCTGGAAAATGACCATCTTCTATAAACAAACAAAAACAATATAAAAAAAGAAAACCATGTAAAGACCGACGGTTATTTACACCTTATTTACAATTACCGGTTGTAGATTCTTTTGCTTTGTATGTACATGTAATATTCTTCTTTCTCTTTTTATCCGAAAAGTAATTCTACGTAAATAATTGTGCATGGCTAATTCGTGTTCACCCGTTTCGCATCTCTTTAAAAGTCAAATGTGATACTGCTTTTGATAAATACTGAATGTTCACAGTATGTTCCATACAATCGCAACGATTTCTAAAGATAATCTATCATATGCTTATAAAACTATGTAAACATATAGTAGGATGATTTGCACAAGTTATCAAAATATACTACTATAGTCGAACGATGGTTACACAAGTAGATGTTCTTCAAACAGTGTAAAAAATAAACTTTTGAAACCCTCGATATAATATGTCGTATAGGCCATCAGAATACACGGTTTAATTCTTGCGTTTAACAACTATGATTTTCTTTCTTTCTTTCTTTCTTTTTGTAACCAGTTTGCAATAGTGACCTAGTCATAGCTTCACGAGAGCTCACCGATCGGTGCATTTTGAAGCCATAAATCGTGTATGAAATTATATAAATCATCACTGACTGCGACCTAAATAAACGTTATTTATATAGATGGATATATTTTGAATAGATGGATATATCGAATTGAAAGTATTATTAGTACTCACTTTGTATGGTGTAGGGTTTAAATTCCTTCTGTGATCATTCCTCAGCGTTTTCAACGACTCCTGAACTCTATTTCGTACTTCATGCAATGTTGGTAATGGTTGACATAATTTACCATTCTTCCAATATACCTGTACAATATCGTAATAATTGTAAATACTTGTATTTTTCTTGTTTTTTAAAATGACAATGCTATCATGAATGTACCTTATGCAAAGATTCCACTCGTGTTGGAATAACGTACGCTCTTTTCGATTCTTGAAACGGATGTCTACAAAGAACTTTCTGCTTTACTTGTGGAACTTCTTCGGTAGACCTTTGCAAGAGATCGATCAAAGCATATCCATCCGTTCCGTACAATCTAAACGCATCTTTCTTCCCTGGTATCGTTACTTTACCAACTTCTTGACTGAGCTTCATTCTAGGCTGATTATTGATTTCAACCATTTTATAAACACAACCCAATGCTGGCTGTCGTTGACACGTTACCAAGTGCGTACCAATTCCAAAACAATCAATCTTGTGACTCTACGAAAACGAAAGATCTTTACTTAAGAAAAAATCAACATACAATGTTTTATTATTAGACTGCTGATCTTTGTGCATTTATAAGAAATATGCTCGAATTTTTATTTATTCCAGAACTACAAAGTGAGGCTGTAACTTTCCTTCGAAGGTCGAAGAATTCGAAGCTTCAATTTCAGAAACTTCGAAGTATCGAAGGAAAGTTACAGCCCTACTGAATATGTGAATTTTGTCAAGCGCCAAGCCTGTCTTGCCTTTCTTTTCATTTAGACCGCGATATCCGATTTCACCGAATTTAATAAAACTCATTAAAATTTTGTTTGCAAAGTATTATTTTTTAAGTACATTCGTGATATGATCCCGAAATTTATTAGTAGAATGCAATCTTTTAAATTTAATTCAATTACGAAAAGTCCAAACGGAAAGTTAGTATTTTTATTTATCAAAAATCTTATAGATCTATTTACCTGCTCATTTAAACTGAGAATAGTCTCCTCGTTGATATCGTTTGACGCGCAAATCATCAACTTTGCGAACCAAGGTATGTTATATTTGATCGCAATTCTTTCGAATATGTCTCGGGCAGCGTTACTCAAGTATGCCAAGTCACCACTATCAATTCTGATGCCGATCGCTTTGTAACCCAAATCATTCAGTGCTAATGCCACAGCACAGAAGTTTAGCAGACCACTCCTAAATATAATATTTTGATATTAACGCTATTATCGATTACGTACACTTAGACATTATACTTAGACATATATATTGCTATAAATTAAAGATCAATTATTTCGTAATATTTTTCATAGTTCCATCTACGAGAATATGTATTCTACTATTACAAAACACACAACACACACACATCATATGAAAGGTATCAACGATAAACTACGGAAACTCTACGCAAAATGAAAAATAAGTCCAGTATTACTCTAGCCAACTAAAATATGACAGGAATGAGCGTAGAACATGCAGTACCATTGATTAAGTGTAAATGCGGATGTATCTGATTACTTTATGTTTGTACAGCACAATTACTTTGAACAGAACACGTATCAACCGACGTTACATGCATACTATTTAGAACTTGTAAGTAGAATTCCAACTTTGCATTGTTTTATCAACATTTTTTTTAACTACAAGGCATGATTTATCATATATTCTTTTCCAGAGTAAGTACATTAAATTCATAACTATTCGGTTAAATGGCTGAATTGGGAAGGGTACTATATAAGGTCGTACATTCAAAACAAAGGTGACATCAAACTTGCCTTGTTCCGTCTTAGTTATTTCATGCTACAAACAAGAGATCTCGGAATATAGACTTGCCCGCTTTACAGAATGATTTTTCTCGTTTTGTACATGAATCGAATGAAATTTGACTGACAATAACTGCACGTATAGACATGTTTAAACCCGATGAAATGAACATTGAGCCTAACAAAGAAAGTTACAATCTTTCTACATTGCGACTGGTAATGTAAACGATTAACTTATATATTTTGTAGATTAAAAAAAATGATGATTTATATCCTGCAAAGCAGACGGAGAGGATAAAAATCGTACCTCACATAGAGCTCACCCAATTCGCCTCGTCTTAAAAAGTCATTCTTGTGATGCGAAGTCGGTTCTGATAAAATCGGATTGTTCCCGACGCCGTTTTGGGCATGTGAATTGGACCCATTTGTTAGACGTTTATTCTTTACATTTAGGCTGGTTATACGTGCCTGTCTCTTGGCCGTGGTTTCGATGCTATAAACACACACCTGTTATGGTACAGTGTGTATATGTTTCATCATGCCTGCTTTATGAATGTGTAATTAGAATTACTAATGCATGTGGCGAACCCGATTGAACATACTTGTTTCTTTTTTTTTCAATAGAAATCACGTTTATACCGAGATATAATACCTGTAATATTTAGTAACTTGTACACGATATTTAGCAGCTGTTGTCGCATACACGTAATGCGATATAACTGTGCAAAATTTGTTTGATAATTATACAACAGAAACACAGATCGTATCTAAAAATATATCATAAAGTAGATTCTTTTCGAAAATACTTTCTCTCTTTCGAGTCTTTGTAGTCGAGTTTCAAATGGAATACAAACAATAAGAACGATTAAGAAACATTTATACGACAATCTTTGTCTTCCGTTTAAACGAGAATATTGAGAAATTCAGGCAATCTTTTGTTTGAACTACTTTTATGTTCATGCACACTACGTAAGTAGACAGCAATGTAAGACAATGTTAAGGGGGCCTTTTCCAGCAGACGACGCTCGCGCGTGAACACTCGCACACAGTGTGGCCAGATTGAGGTTGAAACGAACCTCATTCCCTCTCCAGGCTCTCCACCTTTATCCCCTTCCATTATCCTATTTCACCGTTCAGTCCCTATCCCGCACGCGCAACGTGTCTTCCATTCGTCTCACTCTGCCTCACTCTGTACTCTGTTCTCGTCGCGCAACGTGTCACATATTACTCTGGTCATCAGAGAGAGGGTACTTGTATTCCCCTCGATTCCTTTTCGATTACCCCTGTCTGGTAACACTGCTCACACACCGCTAGACCATGTATACGTACGCGAGGATTGCAAGGGTCCGAGATTCCACGTCTAATTTCTCGATAATGCAAAGACGGGGCTTTTTAGTAGCCAAAATCGCTAGATGAAAGATCAATCTAGTACGCTGTTTGCCTCAAAAGTCGTTCTTTTACGTTTCCGAGCAAGGTTTTGCAATATTTGGCTGCATGCTGCCCGTCGAAGAGGCTAGTACGCCGCGCCGGCGTGACTGCAGCGCCATCTGACTTTTGAGGCAAACAGCGCACTAGATTGATCTTTCATCTAGCGATTTTGACTACTGAAAAACTTCGTCTTTGCATTATCGAGAAATCAGAAGTGGAATCCCGGACCCTTGCAATCCTCGCGTACGTATACGTGGTCCAGCGGTGTGTGAGTGTTCACGCGCGAGCGTCGTCTGCTGGAAAAGGCCCCCTTAACGTTTGTATAATAGATGGCGAAAGATTTCAAATAAAACCGATGCTAAATTTAGCTTAATTAGACTATGCGTAGTTACTATACCCAGTACAGAAATATGGCAGTGCACATTTAAGTACGACTCTCAAAAGTATATACGTGCAAGTGTTCAAACACAGATATGCATACCTAACGGTAGGAAGAAAGATTGCCCATGTGTAGAATGAAATCAAAACACAGTATATCTACTTACACGTACCAAATATACAAAAGAAAGTTATTAATAAAACAAACGAGAAAGAAAATGTATGAAGTAAAGATATGAGATAAATGATGAACGAAATAAGAACGAAGTAAGCGTTAGTGTTCATACCTTTTCACGTCATACGTGTCTACGAGAGCAACAAATCGTTGCGGGAAAGCAATAGCGTAACTAATCAAAGCAGCTAATTCTCCACTAGAGGCCTCAGAAACTAGTGTCCCTACATCAGCTGCAATCGAATCCTGATGTTTGTAGGCTAATTCGAGAAGATCGTAAACCTCTCCCGTCTCTTTATGCGCTAAAGTCTGAAAAAGAAACACGATTGATTAGCATGAAAGATTTATAAACGTATCTACAAACGTATTAAATAATCATTGACTTACTCGTTCTTGCAAGTCATCGATGCCAATAAAAGATGTAATATATGCATGCGCGTGCGTTCCACTCACGGGAATATCGTAAAGCTTTCCAGCTAATACGTTACTGGTACCATCAAAACCACCTAGAAAAATCATTCAAACCAAATTGGTAAAAATAGTAACTATTTAAACAATCTACGAACTATAACTATTGCTATTCAAAGTTTACAATTACATTTCCGTCAATGAACAAATGCACGTACACGGTTTACTTAGTTTTATTCGAAAAAGTAACATAAAAAGCATATGCTTGAATTGTTAGTCATTGCCATGGCGAGCAGCCATGGTTGTCATAGAATGGTACCGGTCATTGATTTTTATTCGAAGAAATATATATATATATATATGTTTATGTATATTTGTTTAAAGCAGTATCAATAAATGGTACCATTCTGTAACATTGTATATGGTATATAATTATAATAATAATAATAAATAGGCTGCAGATCTTTATGCAAAATAAAAATGTTTTGCATCGATTGTGGAAAGCAGGAATAATATAAAAATTGATATCATCCCTTAACGACTTTGTTACAGCTTTGTTCAAATCTTTTCTCTCTTTATATTTCACCCGACCAACTTCTTCATAAACGAATAAAGATCCATAGTCTAATAATTAATAATTTAGGTGTGCGGTAAGACGACCAATTATTAATGGAAAATGTTAGGAAATATTTACCCATATAACTGTATTTGGATGCGCTCAATCCACCGTCAGGACCCTGAGCTCTTCGAAGGCCAAACTCTAACAATGTTATATTTTTCCCAGCAACCATACGGTATCTGGCTGCATTAGTTGCCATTAAACTTGCATAGTTTACTAAGGTTAACAGTGTTGTTTCCAAAAGCTGAACCATTATTAATGGACCTTCTACTCTTAGTAATGGTATTCTGCGTAACATATCAATTTGCATTGAGGTTTTAACTTATTACAGTTTGACGTTTCATCAAATATGTAATGTCGATAAGCATTCGAACATTAACTCTAAACTGCTGCCTTAAGAGCAAGAAAAATTTCCCTAAACGATGACAATGATGACGATGATTAACAGAACTGAATGATATCTGCGACGACGCATACATGTTCCATAGTATTTCTACCAACCTGGGAAAAGCAACCGAGCCTTCTTCCATTGCGTATATCGTCACGTCTTTGGGCGTCAGATCTTTCAGGTAGTCGAAAAACCTTTGATCCACCGACGACGGCATAGTAGACTTCAGGTACTTAATATCTGTAAAATTAACAGCTAGAGTAAATACCTAAACTATCGAATAGTATGCGTATCACTAGACAGCGGATTGTTATGCAAAATAAAAATTGTTTGCATCGATTGCAAGAAATAGAAACCAAATTAAATGTTATTTCTTCCCTTAATGATTTCAAATAAATGCACGAAGACCGATATGTACACATTAATGCTTACCGCTTGAAGAATAATTAAACTTCTCCAAAAACTTAATACATTCTTCCAATCCAGCAAAGATGGTAAATTCTCCTTGAAACGGATTCTTACGAAAGTATAAATCAAACACCGCATGATCGTTCACCTTCCCGCTTTTCCAATAGGCGTATGCCATAGTAATTTGATATAAATCTGAAATAAAATAATCATACGTTCAAATATCAATATAAAATACATTTGATTCGAGTTACTCCCGAATGTTTACATCAACAAGAACACGAAGTTACATTGTTTCGAATGACAATGTACAAAAATGCAAAAAGGAACAAGCTAAATAGTGTTCAATTATCCGAGACAACAAGTTTGTATTTAAATACATAGTATGTATTCGATTATTGAATGGGTTGAACGTTCCAGCATCGTTGATAAAATAAAAGAAACATGTAAATATGTGTTCTCTTTTTCGAAAAAGAAAAAAAAATTTCTGCACCGAATTCGCGTAGACACGCATAGTTCGCGTGGCTAATATTTTGAAACGTCACTATTATGTTACATCACTGTTGCGATATCAACAAAGAGATAAGCGACGAAATTAAAATCGAGTCGGTTGTTTTGAGGTTACTTTTCGCGGTTAGTTGATTAAATCGTATAAATTCCCAATCGAAATACCTGTCAATAACGGTTGCACCACGCATGTTTGACGGGAATGACACCACGATTTGCCCTCGTTGTCTGACATTTTCCGCGAAATCTCTGTTCAGCAGTTCGGCTCGAGAACGGGGAATATTGAAAATGAAAATAAAAGTGATTGAAAGGAAAGAGTGATTCCTTATCCTAGAACGAGGAACGGCCCACAGCACAACACAACAAGCACCGTTACCGACGAACTAACATGTTTCAACGGTGAACATCGTATTATATGACTACGACTACGGGTATCTCTCCGTTCCGTGTGGTTCCGTGCCTCCGTCCGTGCACTCTCTCAGAATCGATAGAAACGTTTGAAGGACGTTACGAACGACGCGACCTGTTATTCGCCATTTCCACCAATAGCAAAGCTTCCTCTTAAAAAATAACTAGGAATCGGGTTATCTATTTCGTTCGAACACGTGAGCGCGTGGAAAGCGTTACGATTTTTGCTACTATAACTATACCGTGGCCCGCGGCCCGCACTGACTACTGTAACTTGCGATTTTCGCGTGTCCCACCCTACCGATTCATCAAAAGTTTTCAATTAAAAATGAATTCTCACGGAGAAAGACGGAACGGTAATTTTCCACTCGATCCAATCGATCCGAGCGATTACTACTGTGACGTGTATATATACCGTGCGAATTTGAAATTGATACAACGAATTCTCAATGATCAGAAAACAAGATCTGTCGCCGTTGAATCTACAAGCGTACACGCGTACACGTGTTAGGTATGTACAGAGATTTCCTCTCTGGTATGTATATATGCATACCGCGGAACTGTTGTGACATTATTTTTCGGATACAACATTCCAAATCAGAATTATTCTGACGTTTTGCTTATGCAGATATCGTATGCTGGTTTTTAACATCGACATTTTTAAATGTTCGTTGACATTCTCCCAGCAATTCTAGCATATAATCATGTAGTAACCATATACATATATACATATGCGTATACATTTCATGATCGTCAGCAGTAAACTTTTGATCCAAACAAATGATAGATACAGTTTTTTGCAGTACGTCAGCGGAGATATAGTATCTCCGGGGATACACAATGTCAAGTCAATTGCTGAAATAAATGAATCAAGATCCACAGTCTACAAATAAGATTTAAAATTGGTCATTGCGGTAAACGAAACTTTTTATTTACCGTTGTTACTCGTATCTTAGTAAAATATATACCATGCTCTTTTTTCGTAAGACTGTCCTCCCTCTTATGCCGACATACTCCAAATAAATGTATTGTTACATATACGTATATGTATAAAGTTTTTCGATTCGATTTCTTCCGGAGATATAGAATTGTGTGAAAACGATGCCGCAAAACGGAAGGTACAATTATAGTTTGAAAGGGTCGCTTGGCGGTCGGGTGAATCCTTCGATTAAACATAATGTATCGTTAGGGGCAACATGTCCGTGTACCGACGACCTTGCCGTAATGATACGGCATTGCAGCTATGTTCTTCTTCTTCTTTGGGCGAGGACGCGACCGCGTGAAACTTTTCAAACCACGGAGAATTAACAGAAGTTTATAACTCGCGTGCCGCCGTTATATACACTTATATGATGCAACTCCTTCAAGTTGCAAAGACTCCTTTTCCGCGCCCATCAATTTCATCGCTCGATTCAGCCGCGTCGATTGCGCAACGCAACACCGCGATTTCTCTACGCGGAAACCGTATTCTTTCGATTTCGGCCGAATTTTTCGTTTTCGTTCTTGTTCTAGTTATTACATGTAATATGTATTATATGCAATATATGTGTAATATTATATATTATTATACTTTATTATATAATTATTCTTTATAAAAAAAATGTTCTGCATTGATTGTGGGAAACAGGGATACATTAAAAACAACATCACGATATATTCTGAAATTTTTCTAGTTCTTTACTGTTTTATATTTCACCCAACCAATTTCTTCATAAATGCATGCATAAAGATCCGCAGTCTAATAATAAGCGAAAGGATCGGTTTGCTTGAAATTCTCACTTACACCACTTTCATAATTACCGGAACATACATATGAAATTGTTTATTTAATAAAAATTGTTGGAATCGAGTAAATCGAGTAAAATACAGTTCCGTCCTTTGTACAAGACGATATACAGAAACTAATATGTATACAGGGTGAGTCACCTAACGTTTGCACCTCAAATATCTTTGTTGTTTCTAAAGATACGTAAAACATGGTAAGGACAAAGTTGAATGGTACAATGGGGCTGACACGATGCCAAAACAAAATTTTGTTTTTATGTCATTTATTTAGAGATATCAAGGTCACTTTCATTTTTTTAAATGGAATGAGGTATTTCTTAATACATCAATCGATGCAGCTGGACATTCGTTATAAAAAAGTACTAACCTATGAATGTCGAAAAGTTAGTAGTTCAGGAGATATTTCAATTCAAATAACTCTAAAACGTTACACAACGCTAACGTCGTATGTAGTACGACAGTAATGGTGTTTTAGAGTTATTTGAATTGAAATATCTCCTGAACTACTAACTTTTCGACATACATAGGTTAGTACTTTTTATGACGAATCTCCAGCTGCATCGATTGATGTATTAAAAAATACCTCATTCCATTTAAAAAAATGAAGGTGACCTTCATATCTCTAGAATAAATTACATAAAAACAAAAATTTTTTTGGTATCGTATAAGTATTAATTGTCCTTCAGACATTTGACGTATCCTTAAAAACAACAAAGATATTTGAGCTGGCAAAATGTGGCGCCCCACCCTATATATTAGTTGCTTTAGATGCTTGATCATTCTAATGTTAACCAGTCCGACTGGTCAACCTGCTTTGAACCGAAAGCAACGCTTCTGTCTAGCATGCTCCAGTCTATTTTCGTTTGATTCGGTTTACGGGGGCCGGACTCGTTAGTTCATTTTCATTTCATTCACTTTAATGCGGAAGAGAGTCGAAGGAGCAAATTACACCAGCATGACAAATGCCCCCGTTTTCCTTTCATGGTTCGCGCATATTTTGCTCTTGTTGTGAGAGTCAAAGCCAGAGAGTCAGAGTCAGAATCAAGGACTTCCATTGAGCCGCGGTTCAACACGAACAACAATAACGTACGATATATTATGAACCGCGGTTTTACGTAATAGTACGTGGCTCTGGTGAATTTATCGAAATTGCGGAATCTGTCAATGAAATATTTCTGATACGATTGTTTGATTTACTGAGATCCAAAAATGCAGCCCCCATATTTTCTAGATAAACATTTGGGTCAATATCCAGCCTTCGCAATGACCATGCTCGATAAGTCGGCAATCGTTGAACCGGGATGTCGTCGATGCCAAACATTTCGCGTAATTTTCAAGACCGACGCGACGCAATATATTCAAACTGAATCAGAATACGTGAACGGAATCCCTCTGTTATCTGTATAAACACGTATATATGTATATGTATAGTTGGTCCGATTACATTGTGATTCACTGCTACGCTGCTCCAGTTAATTGCGCTATCATCATATTAAGAAGAATTACTATTATCATATTTCTTCGAGGCGAGGCAAAGCGAGACAACTTTAACGCGAGACTGCCACGCCGGAGGAAATATACATACTGGGTATATATTCTTTAATTGGATAAAACGGTTAACAAGAGGCACCAGTCAACGGACATAATATACAGTGACTCCCACTAATATTCGGACACTCTTAGAAACACCATAACTTTTGTAATATTGTAATATACGACTTGAAATTTTTGGAGAAGTTAGATCAATTGGTTTGCTACAGAACGTGACAAAAATTTTTGAAAAAAACTGCAAGTTGTCGGAATTGCAGAGAAAATACTAAAAGTTGTATTTTTCAACTTTTTTATGTGGGCTTATATGGAAAATTTAAGAATATGTTTAACCGATTTAGATGAAATTTTCAGCATGTGTATAACTAACATAGATCTACAAAACATATATTTTAAATTTTCATTAAGGGCCCTAATAAAAAAATTTAAAAAATTCCTTTTTTATTTTTGCATGTAACTTTGTAAATTATAATTTTTTGGAAAATCTTTTTTGCATATCATTTCATAAACCAGTGCTTCTAATTGATTATAAAAAATCAGGTCGTTTGTTACAATTATAAAAAAGTTATTCTGTTTTAAAGGGCGTTCGAATACTTTCGTGAGCTACTGCGTATATCCGACACATTTTGTACCCGGGTATCTCATATACTCGGGTAAAGGTTGAAATGATCGTGATCATGGAGAAAAAGTATATAGAATCGGACAGTGATCTTGTTAGAATAGCTTTTGCCCCCTGCAATCTACAATCTATGCTCTAAGATCTACATTCCACAACGTATCTTTGCGTTCGTGTCTTTTAGTTGTTTACTTAAAATAGTTCAGAACAATTACGAAGAAAAAGAATTCACAGGCAATCTATTCCGAGCACTGACTCATGATTCCCGCGAGTTATACATATGTATACGTATTATACATATATGTGCACGTATCCTCGGATATTTTTCTAGAACTAAACGTTAGGGATCATTGCGGAAAGCGTATAGCATGGGATGGAGGGAGAGTAATATTTATCGATAGCCTTATCGATGAAAAAAACGAAACTGGTTCCGTCCCCTCGTAGAACAATGGAACGAATATTTATAGCTCGAAGGAAAGTTTTGTCGTCAAAAGATTATGAATTTTTGATGTTCACGCAACGGGAGGGAAAAAAAGGGTAGCGCGATCAATGGTAATTAATTGTCTAGAGCAGCCGCGTTGTCAGTCGCGACGTAAGGTCGATCGACGAAACGGGACAGGATGGGACGATTACAGGTGAGAACGGGCTTTTTATACAATTATCTTTATTAAGTGTCACAATTGATATTACCGATAACTCATACCTTGACTCTACAAGTAATTATCCAGTACTTGGCTGCCGAAATACGCTAAGTTAGTTCACTTGGTTACTGGCACTTCTGAGATATTGTTTAATCGCTAGTTAGATGCTAAACAACTCCGGTACGTGGACTTTAGATAAAATGGTTCGAACCCAATTTTCTCGCTCCTTGCGGCCAGGGACTGAGCAAATCATTTGGCAATTTTGAATCGAATAGTACATAGCCGAGAAACGTATATGTATAATCGACAATTTCTTCGGCGAACACGTTTGCCGAGAAGATAAATAATAACAAACTCTATACTATTCTCTGTAGTTGATCGATAGGAGGGTGAACGCTTTTTGAGCTAAGAACATGAGCGGGCGAATGCCCGCAACAAACACACGGACGGGAGTAATACAAACAGTGAGTCCCCGTCTGTGGGTGGGCAGTAAGATAGAGGTCCTAAGTAGACGTGTGGTTTTTTTGGTGGGTATTAGTCCAGTCAATGAATGCTCATAAGGGGGGTGTAGAGGGAAATGGAAGGAACACAATTTTCAACTTTGGGACTTTGTGTGGACTAGTTAGGAGGTAAACATACTAAAAGTCCCTACTCCTAGGAGGTGAGCGGGGTAGAAGGTCCCCTTTATTAGTTTTGCGCTTATATGTAGGAAACTATGTGTCCGAGCGATAAGACCATTCTATACAAAATTAAAGCTGATAAAATGTGCCACAAGATTGATGCTATTCAGTTTTTCGCTACCTCGCATAGTTTCCGAGATATCCGCCCTCAAAGTTCACTAATTGTGAAAAAGAAATTTTTGCCTCGCGTTTTTTGCCTTACTTGAATGGCTAACTCTTCAGCACAATTAGTGAACTTTGAGCGCGGATATCTCGTATACTATGCGAGATAGCGAAAAACTGAATCCAATCAATCTTGTGGCACATTTTGTCAGCTTTAATTTTGTATAGGATGGTCTTATCGCTAGGACACATAGTTTTCGAGATATAAGCGGAAAACCGAAAAAGGGGACCTTCTGCGTGCCCCCCTGCACCCCGCTCACCTCCTAGGAGTGGGGACTTTTAATATGTTTACCTCCTGGGAGTGGGGACTTTTAATATGTTTACCTCCTGGGAGTGGGGACTTTTCATATGTTTACCTCCTAACTAGTCCAAACAAAGACCCAAAGTTAAAAATTGTGTTCCTTCCATTTCCCTCTACAACTTTTCGTTGCCTGGACTCGTTGGGGACACCGAAATATTATATATGTCCCCCGAGCAGGGTTGCCATATTCTAGTCTCGCCAGGCCCCTTACCCTTCCGCCCCTCGCCCAGCTGCGAGTACGGTACGCGTACGGTACGTGTACGGTACGCGTCAGCGTTAGTGGGAAGAGAGGGGGGAAGCAAAGGCGGACTTTTAGCTGCGCAGCTGTGCGAGGGGCGGAAGGGTAAGGGGCCTGGCGAGACTAGAATATGGCCCCCCTGCCCCCGAGTCCCACTCTACCCCTTCTGGGTGTACATAAACGTATTTTTTCCACGCGTCTGTAATCTAAAAAAGAAAAGGAGGGTGAACGCTTTGGAAGCAACGAGTTTGGCAGTTTCAGAGATAATCAGTTTGTGAATTTCGAAGAATTTGCTCAACCCTGTACAAAGAATCGGATGGAAAAATTGAGCTTCCTGTTTTCTTTCCTTTAGAAAAATCGATCGTTCTCGCGAATACACGGTCGGTCGTTGATTTCCGCCTGTGTTGCTTCGCGACCGGGGCAAGCGTCCTCAAAAAACGTAATCGCAAAATATACGATTGTGTTTCTAACAAGCTAGGGCGACTCGTGGAAGCTACGCGGTTGCTCGACGATCAAATATTTATCGGTTATTGTTAAACGCTTCGATGTGTCGTTCAGCTATATAATAGTTTCTCGTATCTCGCGGAATCGGAGCTAAGAAGATGTTTGGTCCATTGAATTCTCGAGATATCGTCGAGGCGAAAGCTTGGTCACCCTACTATCGCTAATGTAGCAACGTGGTTACACAACATTTTCTCGCCGTTAAATGCTATTTACTCGCGCTTACTCGCTCACTCATTCGCTCACACGCTTACTTGATGACTAGTCTCTATCAGGCTTGCCATATTCCGCGCGTGCCAGGCCCCTTACCGCTGCGCCCCTCGCCACGGTACTAAGCTGAGCCCGCCCCACTCTTCCCACTACACTGACGCGTACCGCGTGGAGCAAGCTAAGTTAGCGGTACGCGTCAGTGTTAGTGGGAAGAGTGGGGCGGGCTCAGCGTAGTACCGTGGCGAGGGGCGCAGCGGTAAGGGGCCTGGCACGCGCGGAATATGGCAAGCCTGGTCTCTATTCTCCTATTCGTCTACTCGACCGTTTGCTGACCGGGGGACTGCGAATCTCGATTTGTTCATTGTATTACGGATTTTTTTTCGGTCACGATATATTGGTCAGAACGAAAGTTATACTAATTGTAACCCTACGCTACAGAATCCGCAGTCTACTTGTCAGCAATCGCTTCACCGATCCGTCCGAATATTTCTGCGATTTCGGATTCCGTCGTCCCGGCCTATGTGACGCACGAACTGCGTACAAATATGTGGATTTACGTTATGTATACGGAAGCACGGTCTACGATTCTCTACGAATTACACGGCTCCACTAAAACTTATCTAGATCATCCTAAAAACTACTCAGACTTCAGTTAACATTTACTTTAATCGTTACAGACCTGTTTAAAAGAATAACATTGTGGATCGTTCGTAACACGTCGTCTACGGCCACTACGGTTTTCGTTTTACACGTTTGTTTAGCTCATCGTTTAATACTGCATCTGAATAAACTAGATTCTTCATCTTTCGTGACGATACGGCCATTGATATTTCGTATACTATCCTTATATTTATAATGTTATTACCCTAATTTGACACAGAATTTTCGTATACAGTCTTAACGTTACTCAATGATGGTGCTCGTTTTATCGTGCTAAAAATATCCCTCGAACTACGAACTTTCCCTCGCACAGAAGAGCTTACCCTCCCCCTCCCCCTTTCCCCAATATCTTCGTTTTTCCTTGGATTTTTCTTTGGTCACCGTCTTCTCGTATAATGTAGCCTTATGAAGTATACTCTCGCTGTTACACAGCAATGCTTTGTATGGACAAAATAACGCGCTTTCTTTTAGAACGTTCGACGTCACTCAAATCCGTTCACGTGTGTGTTCTGTATATGTATATATACGTGTGCGCGCGAATGCGCGTAGATGTACGCGTGTATATAATTCTTTCGTGTATGCGTATGAGTGTGCGTGTGTAGACATTTTAATGTCTTTCTTTAATAACGATAAGATAAAATTCCTCCCTTTCTCGTCGACTAAACTATCGATTAAACGTAAAATGATTGAACGTTAAACCTTTGTACCTTTTCTCCGTTAATCGATATCGAGTACATGCCGCTCAAACATGTTACGCATAATGTCTAAACAATTTACGACCTCGAGAACTAATAACTAATCGGAGAACACAAACGTTGAGCGCGAAACGATTCGTAATTAATTGTGCCATCGCTACTCTACGATACTCGCGATTCCGATCCACTCTGTGAATACTCTCAACCCATTGGAACACGGATCAATTTTCGTACATCAAAGATACCGCCGATTTATAAAAAATCACAGTTTTATTCCGCCAAGTTTCTTTCGACAACTTTTATACTCGGTACTCTTCTACTTCAACTGATAAAAGATATCGCTTCTGGCCTTAATATTTACTATATATTTCATCGTGTTCGTTATCAATGAGTCAACGTATTCTAATTCAAGACGATTCAAATAATACTGTATAGGTATATTCATACGTATATATCGTGTGTATATACTGTTAATGCTGTTATCGTTTATCGTATTATACAATAATTGTTGTTTCCATTTAGATATTAAACTTTCGTAGAATCTTTCTCTAAGAAATGGTACCGAGAGCGGTGTCTAATTCGAATTTCTATCCTACGGGGTAGAGAAGAAAATGTGTACACGGTAAATATAGATAAACCAGTAAAAAATACAAATTTCTTATCTCAACTAGAGTGTTTTAAACCTATTGTTATTATCACTTGTACTATGTACGTACGAGTTA
Organism: Lasioglossum baleicum; assembly: GCF_051020765.1. Classification (NCBI taxonomy): domain Eukaryota; kingdom Metazoa; phylum Arthropoda; class Insecta; order Hymenoptera; family Halictidae; genus Lasioglossum; species Lasioglossum baleicum. The sequence goes on from NC_134934.1 coordinate 10,640,771, forward strand.
TAAAATAATCATCACTAAATTCATCAACAACAATGGAAATGTATGTCCAGCAACATCGACAAGATAAAAAATTACGAAAAATATATATACATATGTATATATGTATACATGTACATATGTATATATGTATATATATTTTCCCGTTGCTATTTCCGTATAAAGAAAACCTAGTCACGGCTCAAGAACAAACAACTGAGTGCCTGTTGCTAACGATAACGTATCTAACGCTAATCGTAAACGATTCAACGAAAATATAGAAAATTTGTTGTTGCCTCTCGTGTGTTAGCACCATTATAATATTCAAAACTAAAGCTCATTCGTTCAGTTACACCTAGACACGACCGTTCCCTAAATGATATACGCCTCTCTAAAACCATTCCTCGTACTGGTTACCCATGGTTCATCTCATTAAATCCGCTGCTCTTTGTCTGTCTCGATGCACCTCTCGAGGATGCATCCTTTTACGGTGTGAAAAACAGTTACCTGAACTCGCGAAAGCTTTCGGACAGTAGGGACATTGATAAGGCCTTGCACCTGTATGCTGGTTTATGTGAAACTTCAAATCCTGATTTCTTTTGAACGTTTTGTCGCAGAGAGGACACGCGTGCGGTCTCAGATCCGAGTGCGTGATACTGTGGGCACGCAGCGTTGAATTCGTCGGATAAACTCTCCCGCAAACGTTACATGGAAACTGTATACCCCCGTGGTACTCCTTGTGTCTGAACAAATTCGACTGTGTCTTAAAGCTGTAAACATTGCCGAGAAAAACAAAATAGAAACATAAACACCACCATTACCAGAACTTTGCACGATTATACAATAGGCTGTTTCTAATAATTTGATTGTCACTTACATTCTACCACATATGTCGCAACCGTACTTTCCCTTAGGCCGATGAGTCTCCAAATGTACTTTTAGATTACCCTTGGTAGAAATTTTTTTACTACAAATTGGACAGACAAAGTTCCCTGATGAATTGTTATCGGTATTCATGTGAAGCACGCCGTTCGTGGAGTAGACTTGCTGCGATCTTAAGATAGGCTTTCCATCGGCTCGCTTATCTTTAGGCAAGTGAGACCACAGATGATTTTGCAGACCAATCTGCGATATAAACGATCGGGAACATATCGTGCATTCGTAAGGCTTAGACGGCGCATTGGAAATCAGTTCCTCGTCGTCTACTTGCGCCCTATCGTCGTTGTTCTCTTCTTCTTTCTCTTTCTTTATGTCTTCAGTTCTGCGAACATATACGCGACAGTTTATAAATACGCGAGTGTACCTTTAAACGTCTATACAGTATACGAGGGTAGTCCCAGAAGTACCCGACCTAACAAAGTAAACACAAAAAATTTGGGAAAAAACAACTTCATTTCTCAACGTAGTCTCCTTTTAGCTCGATACACTTTTCCCAGCGATGTTCAATAGCTTCGATACCCTGTTTATAGTGAGACCCATCGAGCTCCTCAAAATAGCCATCAACCGCAGACTCCACCTCTTCATCGTTGGCAAATCTTTTACCACCGAGCCATTTTTTCAAGTTTGGAAAGAAAACATAGTCTGAGGGGGCTAAATCTGGCAAATAGGGTGCGCAAGGAAGCAATTCGAACTTTAACTCATTGATTTTGGCCACCACGATACCGGATGTGTGAACTGGTGCATTGTCCTGATGGAACAACACTTTCTTTCTCGCTAAATGCTATTGGTGGCTGTGAAACAAATACTAAACAACGCAGCGTCTTCAGACTTCAAACTTAAGCTTTATAAAGATTGTACTTTTGGCTATAGTAAGTTTTCAAATAACAACTGCCAGCTATATGTCAAGGTCGGGTACTTCTGGGACTACCCTCGTAGCATTAGAGAAGTAATCTTACTTGTTCGTTAAGGATAACGGTTCCAGGGAATCGACGCTTGTTATTTTGTCTTCGGTGTCTGATGTCTCTGAAGTTTCAGACTCCGACTGTTCCATACCGTATTGTAAAAATAACATCGGATCTACTTTCACTTCCATCTCCTCCATACTTGGCGTTTGACATTTGTCTTCTTGCGACATTAATTCCGATGGCCCCAATGGCTCGCCTTCGGCCAAAATTTCTATCGCACCCTGCAAGGAAACATCGGTCTAATGTAATTCAATAAAATGACTTTCGACGAAGAATATTCGCTGTTTACTTTTGTCAATATCGTATGCAGCAATCCCCGATCTTCCACCTTTCTTGTTTCGTCTTGCGTGTCTTTAATGCTCTCTGCATCCACATCCTGCGCAACATTTGTATTGTCCATACTACTGTATAATTGCAACCTTAATTTCTCCTGGGTTCTATACGCCATCATCGCGAAGCGATGAATACTCTCTATTCTCTTGATGCACGTAACACACACCATTTTTGAAAATTTATCTTCCGAAGACACCTATAATAAAATTTATATTATTAACGCAGGGCAGACGAGACAATGGAAAATAGTCATAACAAGTGAGAATGCAAAACTTCAAAGCAACGTTGCTAGAAAAATCATTCATTGTTTGTCAACATTATTCAACAAAAGATTTTCAATTTTTTCGTGAAATTCTTTGTTGTCATTAAATTAAAATATTAACCTTACGATTCAAATGAAAGTTAACATTTCTCTATCTCGAAAAATTTTCTGCTTCCAAAAATATATAATTATATATTATTGTTAATCGTATATGTTAAACATTTCGCCCATCATGTCATTCAAGAAACGTCAGACATTATTTGTAAGCGTTTCGTGTATCGAATTATACTTTATAGACGCTCGAGTCTATGCGTGTATAGTATCCATGTGTATGTAAATGCACGTGTATGTGTGTATATATATATATATATATATATATATGTATATCATATACAGTATACTTATTGTAATCAATAAAATGCTAATTTTTAACACTTTTATATTCGTAACAAAATGGATCCCTCCAGGCCATCCCTTACGAATATACGATATATTATATATCAGTTAATAAAAATATACCCGCACGCGTTTCGATCGAATTAATTATCGTTTAATTGCACCGACGAGAAAAATTGTCTTTGCACGTCTATCTACTTTGCTTGAAATATGTCGATCGTTGCACCATATTCGTTTCTGTACTTAAAAACCACGAATATTAATTAAATTGAATGTTTAATAAAATATTTTAGTTCCTCATAAATATTCATCGTACAGATGTATTGATTAATTAATTAGTTACATTTCGTTTCAGTGAGATTTTTCATTGTACTACCAGCAGAAGATTATCTGACAAGTCGATTCATTTTTGGAATTGGTCAAAAAATTAGTAAAACGATGTATCACAGCGAATCTGTACATTTATTTCGTAGACTAAAGTGGTTTACTTAGAAAAAAATAACAAAACGGTTAATCTAATATTATAAATAAATAGCATTGAAGACCGTTTTCAATTTGGATGAATATACGCATTTACTACACACACGTTAATTCACGTGTACGTGAATTATGGGGGTACGAGGGGGGTCGAGCAGGTCAGAGATCACAGATCAGAGATCAGAGATCACAGAGAGGGTCCCATTGAGATTTTGAAAAAAAAGTGCACACTGCACACACAAACTAGGTTCGACTGTATCCATGCAAGGCGCGCATACAACGGCGATCGTGGTAAATTCGCATGGAGCGCGGTCAGACTCACCAAGATGTACAGATATTTTCGTATTTTGGTCTGCAGGTAGTGCCGTCTACCATCCTCGGCGAAAATGTGGACCCCGTCGTTTCTTGGTATGTCACTAGCACAAATTCGACAGTGGAGCTCGTCCTCCCGATCGCGTTCGAAATCGCGACCCGCCGTACCCATTTCAAAATGAAACGAGAAAGAAAAAACGAGTCGACGAGCTATCACCCACGTGAAGGATGGAACCCACGTTTTATTCGCACAACGAATATACGTATCTCGATGCCGGAGCACGAATTTCAAAAAAATACTACCAATTACAGTGGAAACGGTTGTTTCACGCCTCTTTCTTCACAACGTTAATTTCATTGCTCATTGTTATATTTTTCTCCCCCCCTTTCCCTGTCCCGTTTATCTTAACACCTCAATGAAAAACGTCCGAAACCTCCGACAATAAAACTTTTCACCGATGCATCTTTACGATGTGCCAGCGTGTCCAAGAGGGTTGATTATTCTAACGATTTTTTTTTACTTATGAGTCCCCCGGATTGGGTGAGATTACTCTGGCACAACGTTGACGCTTTAAAAACGACGTCGGCGCCGGGCGTCGGCGTCTCTCTCCCGAAACGAGTGCTCAATACAAAATATATAATAGCATTCGTCGATTTGAAAAACATATGTATATAACCAATTGTTTTATTTATGGATTCCGGCCGTATTAAACGATATCACCGTTACAGGTTGTTCAAGCGAGCCTTTTATATTGTTTCCTAGCTGTTTACGCGTTAATTAATGTTACCTCGTTAAATAGTTCGGTTCTCATTTCTAAAATACTACCCCTCGTCACAAATAAAGAATAAAATGTATCAGCGCGGTACTCTTAATTGGTCCGCCATCTTCTTTCACCCATTCGTTTGTATTTTTTCATTTTCCACCGCGGGAAGAGATACGATTTATCTTGCGGCTGGCGAATCGATGCCACGGTAAGCTTATCGCACTAGGAGTACATATAGATCGATAGATTTTCTACAAACTTACCGGATATCGTAAAAAATAGAACGAATTTTTCCAAACTTTCCCGCCATTTTTCATGCCTTGTATTACTACGCGCATGTGGAGAGAGGGATGATTGTGAACGTTTTTGTCGGTGTGGAAAATAGTTCCAGGTACTTGCGAACGAACAGCCTCCCCCTTGGATATGCTACGGCCCCATTTTAAAAAAATCAATACTTAATAATTAGCAATTAATACATTCTTTCGGTATATAGTGATATCTTATCTTATCAAGTTTTTAACTGTTCGTATATGTGCTCTGTGGACTTTTAGCATTCAATTTTATATGCATCTTTAGAAATCAATTATCTATTCAAGTAAATTTTACTCACGCGGAAAGTCACTTTTGCATTACGATCAACCCTTTTTAACTGTGAAAAAATCCGAATTGTAGTTTTTTTCCGAAGGTTAACGATGTGTCGTACGATTGAAATAATTTCTCGTTTCGGGATTTTTTGTAGAAATAGTCGTTTAGCCTGTATCAGTGTTACTATTAAAATAAAAATACAGTAAACAGTATAGCTAAATAAATATGTATATTCTGTACGAATGCCAAAAGAATTAAATCTTCGAGAGAGAATATATTTCATAAAATCTAAAGAATTATCCTTACAAATATTGTTGCAGCGAGTGTAGTAAATGTTTTGTGCAATAAATATATAGCTTGTCAAAGTACAAAGTATATATTTATTCGGTCAATGTGAACTATAAATTCAAATCACAAATACGATTGGTTTATAAATATCGATTGTGTGTTCTAGTTCTTCCTTCGGATGCCTCGTGAAAAATTATAGATGCGCTCTGGATTATTTAACATTTCGCTTTATTCTGTATCGGTAAGAATAATTTAAATTCTGCAGGTAATTCATCTTCCGAATACAGTCTATCCGAAAAGTATACTCTTCTTATTCTACAATTGGCATGGATTTGAATTCTCAACGTTTCCACATAGTTAGTTCCGTACGCGCGTCTCGTGAAGTCTGCTAAATTGAATTGAATTTGATTCCATCCGTCGTCCAGTCTCATCGGCATAGTGCAAATAAATGGTTTAACTCTGGTCGTAGACTGATAATTGCTAGCTCGGAATCTACGGCGTACATTCTTATCGTCGATCACCTACAATAAATTGATTTGAAGAAACCTGGTGGAACTGTAATCGCTTAATTTTTCGTGTCTTACCTGAACTTCGAATGTAAAATACTTTTTCAGATTTTTAATGATCATCACTAAAAATGGCAATTTGATACCCAATGTTTTTCTGGGATCTGCCGGGCAAGTAATGTAAGTGGTGCTGACATTACTACCCAATATTTCTAGCACTAAACTTTGTATATCATTATCGGTAATTCGCTTTATATGTCCATTCCTTACTTTCTTGTCCCAAATCTGTAACGGCTTGCTACCGATGCTGTACAAGATCGATAAAAATCCACTTTGGAATGTATTCTTAAACATGTTCCTCTATTTCGTTCACGAACGTTGCTTTTCCCCAAATTATTCCTTTGATTCTATTCGAATTGAAGAGATACGTTTTCCAAGTTCAAGAAATTTTGTGCGCTCCGTGGTATTTACAACTTAACCTCCCTTCATTTTACAACGCTAACACTTATCGAAAAGTTACACATTTCGAATCATTTCGATAGCCGGAACAATGAATCTATATCGCGTTCAACGTTGCTTCTCAAACGCGAACATCGTCATTGTAACTTATCATTTTCTTTCAGAAAATTTAACTCTCCGAAATAACTTTACCGATGAACATAACCTATAACATATCTGTTTGATCAATGTTGCCGTAGGACTCGCCGACGACATCGAAAATCGATTGTTCTCTCGATTCTTTATGAATATGCATCGTGGATTTTAAATCAATAAAAATTCGTCAACACGAACGTTTTTACAATCATTTATTCATGTCAAATACAAACCGATAAAGTTTAAATAAGCGGTTGTAGATGTCTACGTATATTAAACCATCATTTCTCTCTTTTTTAAAACGGGGTTAACGATTCCTTGGCAATAAAAAACTTTATCAGTGTAAAATTTTTACTGTCATATAATGCTACCGTTTTATTCATTTCTGTAATATCGTTATCTTGCTTTCTTTTGTATTCGACGTTACTGAAAATCACATGTTGCGACTGTGCCTCTCAAGGAATGAATAAGAAAAACTAAATAAAAATCGATTGACTCGGAACAAGTATTGCTTTCATTTTTAAAGATACTAATGTATTGTATAATTCTTCGCTAAAGAAACTTCTCGTTAATTTTGCTGAAACAATTTCTTTGCTATTAAATTTTCCACTTTCACTAAAAACCAGTAAACTTCTATGGTTCGTATGAAAATGATAATTCTTGAAACCGGAAACGAAATATACATTATCGTTATTAATTCGTATTTTATAATACGATTACAAGTAAGCGTACAATGTTTGGCGTCGATATCACGACTGCCCGACAGTTACAGGTTGAACAGAAAGAAAAAGAAAACAGAATTGAAACATTTATGATACGAAACGTTTCGAGTGTGACAGTTTATTTCTAATGTATCTGCAACGTTTTTCGAAATCGGCTTCATCCTTCATATTCCTTCGACATAGTTCCACTTCGTACACCTTAGTAATTAATACTTTATTCGCTTATTATTACAACTAACTATTGTATTATAGTTTACGCGGATAAAATAGGTCCTGCAACGGGGGATGGGGATGGGATAGGGACGAGGTAAGGTTAGGGGGTACGCTTTACGCAGGATTCACGTTTCATCTATGGTCGTTGTCATCCGCTTGAAATCTAACCAGACGAAAGAAAAAAGACGCGCACGCGAAATCGTCGCCTTCTCTTTTCTTTTCGTCTCATGTTGTAACAGTGAATCCCACGGGAAGAAGGAAGGCCCGTTCTATGAAGCGATATCTCGGAAAAAGGAACATTCATTAACTCGTCCTCGAGCGATCTATTTATATAAATAATTTTGCAAGTTTTCGCGCGCAAGGAAAACATTGTTTCATAAATAATGTACCTATATGCGACGCAACGAGTTCGAAAAGAAAGGACCCTTGTAAAAAAGAAAGAAAAATGGTGGAAACGAAGTTAACGGCAGTTTTCTAATCCGAATCCGAACTTGCTCGTCGCACAAGTGACGTTAGTTCACTCGTACTCTGAAAACTAGAATTCTCGTTTACACAATGGGTCGTTTAATATTTTGGAACTCCACAAAAATTCTCTCGATTCGTCTTCATATAGATTGATATATGGAGGAGCTGCGTTGCAGATCATAAAAGAAGAACCGATCATGAACAAACATCATGGAGGAACTCCGCAATTGAATAATACCGTTGCTTTCTCCCTTTTTGTTCTGTTTTCGCTACCGTCGAACAACATTCGAGTAACTCCCTGGGAATAATGAATGTAAGATAAGTCTTCGGCACGAACCGGAACATCGTATTCCTCATTGTTAGACAAAGATACGAACAAGCTTGATCTCTCGACGTTATCTTCATTCATTATTGCATCTTTTTATTTCTTTTCTTTTTTTATTCGTCGTCGCCTCAGCATCGTTACAAATTATTCTTGGCAATAAGACAAAATTTATGACGCTTTAAGAGTATATCGTTACGCTGCATAGCGAAATGTACCTTTTTCGTTCGCGATCGTGATGTAACGAGACAAATTTTGAATTATTACCATTTCCTACTACAATTTCCGATACATCCAGAATCGATTCAAGTTCCCATAGTGGATAACGGATGTATGAAAATTTGAATGTCCTTTACTTCTCAATACCTCGCGGAACACGAATACTATAACCCCAGAGTGCTTCTAGGCCCCACAAAAAAGCAAATTGGGGCGATCATATATGAATATATCACATTACCTTTCTTCAATCCTACAAAACTGAACAGAAAAACGTGTGCAGAGTTTGTCGAGCATGGTGAAGAGTCTCCAATCAATTGCCAAAGGCTCGGCAAGTCTTTGCGATTAAAACGAAAACAGGAATGAGAGTGTTTTCGTCATTCGATTGGAGACACTTGAAACGCGTTAACTCTCCGACATGTTCTAAATTGGATTTCCGTATCGAAGACGCGCGCGCTTCGTGTTACATGGATCGTCGGATGCGAAAATTCGAAATAACCGTGCATCAGAGAGAACCCCGTTTCGTTCAACGAAACGGAATCGAAATTTGGCCAAATTCATCTATCGTTTTCCAATTTCCTTTAGGACCTAACGTACACGAAGATCCACGAACCAAATTGTGGTGTTTCACTGATTCGAATGCGCTGACATCAGGTAATAAGACATAACAGACACGTTAACGTGTCGCCGGAAGAATGAGAAAGCTAAGGATTAAATAGAGAAATTAAGAGATGGCCGCATTTCATCTCAGATTTCAATATTTTTTTCTCGCTTAAATGTTTCTACGATGTTCTCATGATCATAAACCACGACTCTCTGGAGAATGACCATTTTTTTCATTCGGTTTATGACGTCTATGTGACGACTCGTGTGTTACCGATTGTGGTCCTATCAATGAAATTGTTATAATAAATATAGTAGAATCGACGAACACTGTTAGGATCACAATCTTGATCAAGCACCAATAAGAATTCTTATGTTTCTCTCTCTCTTTCTCTCGGTACTATAGTTCCCTAAGCATAGAAAAAAACTGTAATATAAATGAAACCATTCGATACGTAATCGCTTCGTATCGAATGTAAATCCTACGCCTTAGTACCATTGAAGTTTCAAGATGATCGCAAGAGTCTATCGAGGAGGCTGCTGCGAACGATCGTTTTCGCTCGTTCGTAAAACAAATGGCATTTTCGCATGCTGCCTTTCCCTCTCCTTCGCCCCTCTCGTTAATAACTCGAGTGGTTATTGGTGCTTGAGCAATTTTCTTGACGCAATTAAGGCACTGCAAAAGACTGATCCTCCGTAAAAAGCTACTGATCTTCCAAATACGCAGGCCGTTGTGTTAAAAGACGCAATGGCGTAATATGCGAAGACCGAGTAATCGGTGATTCAATGTTTGAAGTTATCGTGTAATAAGGCCCAGAGAGACTGACCGAGAAGTATGATTTTCCCGTCGATTAGTAAATACATGAATAAAAAGCGAAACGTATCGTCTATGTGATACTACATACAAAAATATAATTTAGGAAGACTACGTAAAAAGCAACAGTGCACACCAATTAAAAAAGAAAACAAACATATGCAATCCTGATTATATGAAACTAGCAATATATTATTATAATTAATAATAATAATAATAATAGTAATAATAAAATAATGACGATGATAATGGTGATAATGATGACGATGACGACGACAACGGCTATGATAATAATAATAATAAATGTAATGAAACACTTAAATATGCTTGCGTGTATCCTGTATGTATACATAGGTCTATACACGTCCGTGTAGTAAATAAAAGAAAATCAAATCGTTATTCTTAAAGAGTTCCACGATATAATTCAAAGAGTCAAGGTTTAATATTAACACTTGATATTAATGTTAAACCTACAATTAAATCACTCGCTTTCTTTTAACGATCATTTTTTCAAAACGTGCCTTCTTCTATATCCATAACTTCGTGAAATATTCCTAAATTAGCTTTCCTTTGCAATGCCTTAAAACGGCAATGTAAATTAAAGTTACATTAGATAAGCCTTAAACGCTATATGATTACTTGTCGATAGTTCCATCCATTATATTGTTTTTAACTTGAATGCTAATATGTATTCCGTCCCCGGACGCACCTTTATCCTTTTTTGTTTGCGAATTCGATGCATTGTCAAGACCCAGCTTGCTTAAAGTGCGTAAAGCTTTCAATGCTGCTTGATTACGGCTCGCGTTCCTTGTCGGCCCGTTGCCGTGGCAAACTTGCGGCGGGTCTGTATTCAACGTCACCAGTGACAGATATTCTTTATTTACCGCACCCTGAAAGGTTTAAATAATATATTAATCACACACACACACACACATGTTCATGCACATGGACCTACATACTACCTTGGGAAAATCATTGAATTCCACGCTGAAGTTGAACAATTGAGAGAGATATTTCAGTTGGTCTTTAGGAGAAACTGTGGCTGGATTTTGTTGCTGTTGTCCTCGCAGTTCTTCGGCAACAATTTGTACACTAGGCCCGCTACCTAATTTCGATTCTTGACCTCCATCCACCAACAAAAGTCCGGGTACTAGCTGACGTCCGATAGTTCCTGATCACAATTGACGATGGTTTTTCAAAACACTCGCGTACAACGGACAACGAAGAACGAACAACGAATAACGTACACTAGGCATGTCCAAACCGATTTCAGCGAGTACAGAGCTAAGACTGATATTTCATTCATTCATTTTTATTACGCGATCCCTACTCCATTGTATCGTAATACTCGTAACATAATATTGGGATGGCAAATAAATTCGTTCGGTTTTTTACATTGGAATAAATCACAAAAACCGAACGAACTTAGTTGCCAACCCAATACTGTTACCCCGTGTTAGGTTCTGACAGCTCTTGTGGTCGCGAGAGTCGCGCTTGGCCATGCCTGGTTTTACAATTTATGCCTCACCTCCGACTGGATGTGATGGGGTTTCATTGATCTGTTCGTCTTCCAAGAAAGTCACTTTCCTAGGCTTCGATTCGGTGGCCTCGCTCTCCCCTGTTTTTATCGATGGCTTTGTGGGCTGCGGTTTACTGTAACCTAACTGAGCCAAAAGAGCTTCCGCAGCGGCTCTCTTGGCCAGTTTTTTATTAGGACCCATTCCCTGAGCGGAATGCTGACCCATAGTAACTTCCATGACGAATTCCCTTCGCCTTGGCCCACCCTTCTCTTCGATTAAATTATAGACAGGTTCTTTCTCTCGTTTAGCTTGCTGTATTTGAACCAATCGCGAGATCGGATTCACTTTTTCCGCAGCTTCGGACTCGGAACGCGGCTCTTGATAAACTTTTATTAAGTTCCGTGATTTTTTCTTCGTCGTTGCGGATTTGCGTTTGACTCGCATCGGACGATTCTGTATAGTTTCCGGCAACGGAGGCAAACGATTCAATTCTTCCAGCATGAACTCCGCCGCATGTCTTTTCGACACCTAAACGATAGATTTCACAGTTTAAAATTGATCGTTTACTCTTGAATGTTCTACGCGTGAGACTTACTTTCTTCGAAGGTCCTTCTCCGAAGGTAACTTTATCGCCGATGGTGCATTGCGTTTTAAATGTCCGAATGTGAGGCTTACCGATCTCAGACACAACTTCGAAACTAACGGGTAAACTGCGTTTCAATGCCCTCTCGTGAACCAACGATACTGGACTTTTTAATTCGGCAATGGGATCTTTAGCATCGCCTAATGTACCGTTCTCGCCTGTGTTACAAGTATTTGCTACTTCAGGTAATGGTAGTTGGCGCAATTGTTCTAGAGCTTTGCTTGCCGCATCGTGTCGTGCTGCTTGACCTGTTAGACCCCTACCAATGAATTCGCGTTCTCCTACCTGTAAATTTGTACAAGTTTAATATGTGTTTGGTGTATTTGTATCGGATCGTTTCCGTAAGACTGAAGTATGTGATTACTTTTAAAGATACAAAATACAGTTGAGGTTCCGCGTGGAAGCCACGATTATACGTAGGAAAACGAGGATTAAATATTCGGGGAAAGTGTCCTAGACCATGCGTAACATATTGCTGTAACCCTGCCGGGGGAGCTTGTCTAATGGTGTAAACAGTCGGTTCTCCTCTCTTCATGGCCAAAGCATTTAACTCGACGGTTGGAGGTAAGTTCCCTGCAAAAGAATTTTCTGTAGGTGTTGAAATCGTTCGCGTCAGTGCTGTCCATAGTTGAAACGATTTACAGCACCGCGAGTCGCGTTTCACTCTGGATTTTGTAAAAAAAAGTAACTATGCAACTACCAGAACCACTGAACCATTTTTCTGGATGTGCTACTCTCATCGCCTTTGTCGGTTTCGGTGGAGGCCGTTGATACCAGGTCTTGGTTAACGCTTCGGTCGCAGCACTATGCTGAGCTTTCTTTATACTAGGACCTTCGGCGATGTATTCCTCTTGTCCGAGTTTCAGGGTTACCGTGAATCGTTTCTTGTGCGCTGGTCCTTGTTCGTTAGTCAACCTATATTGGTGCTGAATCTTATTAAAACGTGCTAACTCATTCAATAAGCACATCGGTGTTTTTTCTTTCATGTTTGCCAAAGCTGGATCGATCACGTTCACATGATTTTGGGTAGGTGAACTCTGATCTCTGGACTCTCCGTTGTTGGTTTCGTTCGTAACCGGTTTAGATTGATCTATGGATTGCGCTAGTTGCACGTGTTGCTGCGAAGATGGATTTTGTTGAGTGTTTTGTTGCTGCGAATATTGCGGCGGTTGTACGTTTGGATTTTGTAGAGTCACAGAGACAGTGTTCGCTTGGTCTTTTAAGCTGACGCTAACCATGGTGCCTGAAAACCAGTACAATTGTATCGACGGAAACATTGTTTATGTAGAACGTAGAGAATTCAAGTTGAAATAGTACCGCTCGTATTGTGTGCATTCATGCCCATCAACATCGGTTGTCGTGGATTTCCGTGTGGCGGTCCAGGATGTTGTATGTGATGAATATGTTGTTGATGGGGGGGCATGGACAGTATTTGTTGATGTGGATTCCGATGCGGTAACGGATGCTGAGGCTGGTGTAGAGGGGCCATATTAGCCTGCTGCATAGGACGCATCGGACCTCCCATTCTGGAAAACAAAATGGAGTTTCCGATAGAATTCGATAGAAAAATGCATACCGGTCGAGAGCTGAGTGTGGCGAGACGAACGATTACAAACCTATTATGATCTCTGAGTTGGTTTTGCATTGTATGATGTTGGTGACGTATCATCGTATAAAAAATTATGCAGAACCTACGATAAAGTGAAACAATATTAGATAGACTGCGGACACAAAATGAAGATGACATAAAAAGGACACAACATATACGAATTAACACTTACACGCGAAGTTTAAATATTGACTTACAGGCACTAACGACAATCGGAGATTAACGATAATGATTCAAATGGAACGTACTTATCCGTTGAAAGACAAACCCGATTACTTAACGTAAATTAATATAGTACAACGATCGCGATTTCACAATTCGAAAGACGGTATACTGAGTTTCGAATCTATTTGACAGTATCAGTGAACACATGCATTATTTAGGTTGCAACGAGAACTGAAGAAATTTCTCAGCAGTCGAGAAATACAACGACGTTGACTAAATGAAATACATTTCTATTCTTCGAACGAATCAGTCAATAGACAATGGGCTTGGCCCGGCTATTTGGCAGTGTAACTATGCGGTCGAATTTTCTTACCGAAGTTTGCTCTATTTCACGAAAATTATCAAGTTATCCAACAGTGAAATTTCCAGCGAAACAGATCTGCCACTTAGAGGAACACTGCCAGGCCCTTTACACGGCTATTGGCAAACAGTAAAGAAAAATCGTCTGTAGACTAAAATGCGGCCATTTTGATGTGAGCCTCTCGGCCACCGTCTCTCACCCCTTCCAAGGGACATCTTATACTTTCCGATTTTTTTAAAAGTCCACAGTATCGATTCCTATATCGATACTCTCGATTATTTAAATCAAGAATATGCGCTTTTATATATTGCATGCGTTCTTTTCAAATATATATAATTATGAAATATATCGGTAAATTATATTTATGTAAATTAAATTTCGTTATTATCATTATATGTTCTTGAATAAACTTGAAAAATATATGTATGTGTGTGTGTGTGTGATAAATGCTGCTCTTCAAAATTGAATGTCGAATGACAGAAATATTTACGATACATCTTATTTTCGTACGGTTGAAATCAAATTTAATTATGCACCAATTTCTTTTGAATCGTTATAGCTAATAACAGATTGTAAAAGTTTAATGAAAAGTCAATACGTTAAAACTTGAAGGTAAAGACTATTTCATATGTAAGTACATTTCGCGGTCATTTGAAGATTATATGTATATGTAGAACTCATACTTACAGAACTCACACATCGATTGAGTTCTCGATATGAAAATATCAATATTTTCTTATAAACATTACTTGAATAGTAATAGTTCTTATATTTATATATATAAATATTGAATCGATAACTGGTTCAGAGCATTCTTCATATCACTATCATTATCGCCCCATTATACTTAAACTTGACCAACTTAAATACATGGTCGTATTACAAATTCTTTTCATAAATTATCTGTATGTATGTAGTAGATAAATAGCTGTCGTAACAATTATGCTTTGCATTATAGAAAATTGTATGGTTTGTTCAAACTATGAATACAAGACTTAAAATCTGATTGACATTTTTGGTATGAGAATTGTTATTGATTGTCTTTTATGTTGTACGAGATTAATTAATGTGTTTCCCTTCTTTTTTATACGATGAGATTATCGTCAATGTTCTTTCTTTATATCGGAATTGATGGAAAATTAAATAATAATTAAAACCAAGGTAATACGGATGAACATAACCCATAAATATAGTTCTGGCTTTGTGCCGAATAAATTATCTATTAAGGTTTCAATATTTCGTAATAGAAACGTAGTTAATCTCTACCTATTATTGGAAAGAAAGAAATGTTTGAATGAGTTTGAACAAATATCGAATTTATGTTTACATGTCCTGCATGTCTTTCATCGATACTCGTTTACTCCAATGTGTGAATAATTATTAGGAGCATAATAATGCAGGGAGATATCCAACTATAAAATGGTGTGTCAATTGTGTTTTCATTTATTTTTTTTTTAAAGCTTATCTGCTATTTCGTTTTAAAATATAAACGTAAAAATGGAACAATCATTTCAATATGAATTTCCTTAGTAGTAACCATCGATACGTATCTATTTACAGTGGTATATGTACAATAACGCACACGATAGCAATATAGGTACAATAAAAGAATAACCGATTAAATGTACTTCGAACAATATGACGTATGTAACACCGGTATAACAGATGACAATTTAAAATTGAATTTGAAAACAAGACGCTTGCTGAAACAGAATTGTATTTCTAATTTATCGGAGTATAGGGTACAGAGAAAACTTTCAACGCATTAACTAATGATTGTATCGTGTGAAAACTTATGGCTCAAATTTGTCTCCGCGTGAAAAAGTACTAAATACGTAGAATTTCTTTATGAAGAAAAACTACACCGATTCGATAAAAAGTATTACACGTAGAGTGCCCTATTCTCCTCACACTTTTTTTGGCAACTATATTTCCGATCGACTTAAGGGAATAAGTAGCAATACAGTAAAAAAATTACAGTTGATCTAACAAAAGTTTGATAATCGTGTTACTTATTCCATCATATTTTTCTTTCTTATTATCTATTAATTCATCGTAGAATCGCACTTTGTGTTATGTTCATTCAACTTTCTTATTAATTTCTCTTTGGAGCCAATAAGCGTCTAGCTTCATTGTCTCGGAGACTCGGCTAAGCTCCGTTATTATAAAATAATTTGTTAAATGTTTAACGATTTCAATTCAATAAATACTATTCGATATACAATTTCACTACTAGATTTACAAAGAACAGAATATATGTACATATACATATATATATATGTACACATGTATATATATGGATATATGTATATATGTTACGGTAAATGTAATAAATTGGTGATTATGTATAATAAGTTATTATGCATAATCATCAGTGGTGATTGTGATTATATATAATAACCAGCAAACTTAGTGGTGATCATACAGTGGGTAACGAAAGTATTCCAACGCCCTTTAAAACAATAACTTTCGTATAATTGTACCAAACGACCTGATGTTTTTATAATCAATTAGAAGCATTGGTTTACGAAATGATTTACTACGAAATGATTTACAAGGTTACATGCAAAGATAAAAAAGACATTTTCTGAAACTTTTTTATTATGACCTTTAAAGAAAATTTAAAATATATGTTTTGTAGATCCATGTTGAAAACATAAAAATCGTGAAAATCGTAGTTTTACACGACTTTTGATCAGTTTCTGCTTAAAATCCACAAAATCGTGCATCTTTCGACACGTGTGGTTTTTCCCTGCCTGAACCGATTTCGATGAAATTTTCAACAAGCGTACAACTAACATAGATCTACAAAACATATATCTTAAATTGTTATTAAGGGCCCGAATAAAAATGTTTTAAAAAATGCCTTTTTCATTTATGCATGTAATCTTGTAAATGATAATCTTTTGGAAAATCTTTTCTGCATATCATTTCATAAATCGATGCTTCTAATTGATTATAAAAACTCAGGTCGCGTTTCGTAGAATTATAAAAAAGTTATTCTGTTTTAAAGGGCGTTCGAATACTTTCGTTACCCGCTGTATATAATAACCGCTTATTATGCATAATCACCGGATTAATCACGTTTACCGTGTGTGTTTAGTGTCCCCGTAAAAAAAGGTTCAGGATGATTATCTTACTTGAACATTGTTTAAATATAAAGAGGCTACGGGTGATCACGAGTTTTGATATAAAAATGCGTCAACAGGAGAATCAGGTGACGCTTGAGAGATCAGTTCCATGAAACACTGATGCTAGAAAGTCTTTAGAGACAGCCCCTTTATATTTAAATTTGATTAATTTATAATCTAATGGTAAAGATGATATGTGACAATTTATTATCGGTATGCTGGCCCAAAGCTTCCTTTCTATTTATAGAAAAACGATAATAAAGTGAACGAAGAACAGATGGAATATGCTTTGGCGAACATGTGTGTAAATCGTACACAACAATATGTTTATGATCCGTTTAATTGATACACGCGTAAGATAATCTTCCTGATCGTTGAATTTAGGACAGTCTACATAATATTTGGTCAAATCACTATCACTCCTTATAGATAGTAACAAGTGACTTTGACATTACTATTTAATTATATAAATCATTGCTATTACTGTATACTTTCTTTCAACCCATTTCCATCCAACATCGAGCAACAAATGATTGTCTTTTAAAAGTTGTGCACAGAGTAAACATATATAATTTGTTATTAACCACATCACTGTAAATTTATCCAAGTGAAATCATGCAATTCATTATCGTACACGTAACTTGTAAAAGTATAATAATATATAACGCGAATTCTTCGACGAAACGATTTAAAAATGATTCGAATGTAAAAACCGTGGATGTTGAAATGGGTTGAAAATAAATATAATCTTCTTTCATACTAATTTCCAATAGCATTAGGCACTGTCAACCCTTCATTGAAGATTCTTCAATAAGTTAGAATTCTATAAGGTAACGTTGAATATAAAAATTAGCTTTCAATTGTTATGATAGTTATCGTACGTTAAAAGCCAATATATGTCATCGAATGTGTTCATCGAATTCCGTGAAAGAAGATTCATTACGACAAAAACAGTTCTATTTTCCAGGGTATTTTAATTTAGCGAATTACATGATAAAATATATAGCATATGTGTTCTTCCTACTTACAAAATGTAAATTTTTACAATCCTTCTTTTAAAACAAAAGATATGTATTCAACTTCTAAAGATTCGCACCGAAGCGCCTTCTCATTTGATCATAGAAAGTAAGACTTCAATTTGGCTTTATACTATTAACAACATATATAACAAAATGTACAGAGCGTATCATGCGTCGATAAACTTATATCTCTTGATTTATGTCCTAGATCACAATAACGTGTGTACGCCAAAACTTTTACAAAAGGAAAACATAGTACGAGGCGTGGTCGAAGAAAATACATTGTCGATGTGGTTCACTGTCTGTACTTTTTAAGCATCAAGATACTCGATTGTGCAGCTGGTAGAATTGTGCTATTCGCTTAATATTGTACTTTCTCAGGGCACTATATACCTCTAAATTTCCTTAAAAAGTAGACAAACTTGGAAGTTAGACTATAATTGCTAATTATTACACAACAAATACACTTCGAAATTAAAGAACGTCGCGGATGCCTGCATCCGAGACTCAAAGAGTTTCTACGAGTCACATCCCCAATGAAAAAACAGTCAGATGTTATTTTTTATAAACGGCGTACTGTGTGTTCGTTACTAGAATTAATTACAATTATTTAAAAACTGTAGCGTCTCACGGCGTACAGTAACAATGTAATAATAATAATAATAATAATAATGATCATGATAATAATAATAGTAGAAGTAGTAGTAATAGCACTAATAGTAGTGGTGGTGGTAGTAGTAGTAATAGTAGTAGTAGTAGTTATAATAAGAATTATTATTAAATTTTCGATTAAAATGTTGGACAATTCGGTGAGAAAGCTCAAAATGTATAATTTCGAATATTTCGTGAACGAATCCAAGTAATTCTGTCGCGTAGCAAAGAATAATAAGACTCAAATTCGTTTACAACGTTATTGAATCAATGATGACAAGACTTTTATTGTCGTTAACGCATATAGTCGATTGAAGAACATATTTCTACCAACTGTACAGTCACAAAAGAGAAGAGACGAAACGAAAACCAAAGAAAAAAGAGCATGAGAGAGAGTCATATCTCCTTGGTTGACATCCAAAATGCTATTTTGCTTTCGTTAGATTTTATCAATTATTATCACTTCGCGCGTGCCTTGGCAACATACACCCTTAAACGCTAAACACGCTTATCGCTTTTACAGATGTACGACTTGCTTGATGGGCTACCTTTGTGTCCCGATTCGAGACACGTTTTCCCCGTGTATCGTTCGCTCGATTCCGTTAAATAGTCTGTTCAAGTTTTTTCATTCTTTTTACTCGAATAATGCCCACATTATGCAATCGACCCTTAACTTATTTTTGTGGCACCATTGTGATTCACCTTGTGGTTTACAGTCCAGCTATCCTCTTGTACAGTTTTCAAATATTCTTCCAGCAACGATGCCAGATTACGTCTTTTAAATCGTAACGATTCTTTCACGATATCTCGCAAAAACGCAAGTCGTATATCTAAAGTCCCTTGGATTTGGTGTAAGTGTGAAAATAGTGTCGCGTAATCTGAAACAAAATCACCGAGCAATTACTAATGCTGATCGTTTCTTCTTTTTTTTTTTTGAGCGCGAGAAAACTACGATAAAGATCGAATTGATATGAACTTACTTGTACCTCTTCTTCGTACTTCTTTATATACAAGCTCTCGCACGGACAAATTATGTTTCCTAATGTCTTCCAATTCTTTTTTCGTCAAAACTTTGTCTTTCTCAACCTTTGGTTCGCGCTGCTTTTCCTCGACGTGATTCGTCAACCTGTCTTCGACCGAATTCTCGAGTTTCACACTGTTTTCAACGCAATCGTTCAGAGGTAGAATATTACACTCGTGTTTAACGTTCTCCGTCTTCTCCAGTTTGATTTCGTTCTTGGGTGCGTCAATATTGTTAACCACCGGCATCAGAGTCGGTGGAGTGTCCATATGGTTGTTGATGTGTTCCACCGGGATTGGTTCGAATACCGGTATCGTGGGCATCTCTGCAAGGCCGTTTACCAATTTCTCCGGTGAATTGACCGTTGATGCATTCGGTATACTTGATATACTCGACATACTCGATAAACTCGATATACTGGATATACTGGATATACTCGATATAGTCGATATACTCGACGCGATCGAGGAGTTCACTGTGCTCGGCGGAGTTTGATTCAAATCGGCGGCAGCTGGGGTCACTTGGTTCTTGGTGTCGTCTACCCAAGGAATCGGCGAGCTCGGAGTAGAATTGGTCGGTGTGTATGACGGTCTCCGTACGACAACGTCCTTGGGAATTGGACCCGGCTTTCGTTTATTTGGTGGCGGTTTCGAAGCTAGCGATCCTCCTCCATCCGAAGTTGGCAGCGTACGTTTCATACCGCCTTTGGAAGTCGAAGACGTCGCTCCAACCATATCGATATCCGCTTCGTCTACCATCATTCTTTTATCTATCTTGAAAGGATTACCTGGAAATCAACAACAAGCCGATTAAAATTTTTCTGAATTGCCTGTTCGCTGACGAAAAGTTTGTTTCGTCTCTTAGTTCGAGCACTTACCAAACATATGCTGCCTCACGGGAACACTCTCGATCTCTCTTAAAGGCGGAGTCATCCGCTTCAAGTATTCCTGATAATTTCCCATTTGTGCTAGGGGCATAGAATGAACGTAATCGTCATCGAGCAGTTTTGTGTGTAGCAATCCGGGTTGTAAAAAGTTGGCACGCATTCTGACCACTTGATCTAAAAGGGATTTCCGAGGAACGTCGAACGCGTTCCGATAACTCTGCGCACCTCGCTGTTGATTTCGAACTAGTCCAACCACGAAACCACCGAACTCGTTCAATTGATCCCTCAGCCCTGTAAACTTATCCTGCAGTAACGGATGCGAAACCTATCCGTGATGAAACATTCATAATTAGTATTTATATTATACGAAAGAGTCGAAGAGTCAAAATCATTTTCCACATAGTTACCAAATCTTTCTTCAGCGGAGTTCTTGGAATAACTCTTACTCCATCCGTTATCGTCGTTGTACTACCGTTTACTAGATTCTTCGTCATATTAGCAGCAGCGAGTTGTTTGGACAGAACCTCGTTGCAAAGTCTATCGAATTCGATTTTCGCTTGATTTTTCAGTCGCTTTAAATAATTCAAAACGCTGTACGACAAAGAATTATCCATATTATCCGGAATTAATGTTTGCGCTAATGGTGCCGGTGCACCCATTCTAGTTAAAGCCCTCCTGAGAGACTGTAATCAAAACATACACAGTCAGAAAAATTCATACAGTCATATAAAACATAGAAATCAATAAATCGCGTACCGCTGCATAGTAAGTCGGCATGGTTCTCATGTAATTCTGAAACTGCGTTCTCCATTCGTTGGTTGGTTTCAATCTGTGAACTTTGAACAACTCCTCTAACAAAGGCAACAGCACTGGATAATTATAGGGCATCACAAACAAATTCACGCACGTCAAGTTCGTGCTTGCTTTCAAGTATCCAAACGGATGACCCACGTCGCTAGTTTTATACGAATTCGCTACAAAAACTTGCCAACAAATCGTTGGCTGTTTTCTGGCTAAAATGTATTGCGTTAACGGACTCGGCTCTAACTCGTATTTATCGAATGGAAGATTTTCTATCACCATCGGCTCTTGGCTAGTGCAAGTAAATTTTACGTTTGGATGCGCCGATCTAGGTGGCAGAGAACTAGCACTCAGATCAGGCCAGAAACTTTCGGGAATCGGCCAAAATCCGACTGCGAAACCTTTCTGCGCCGATCGCGGAACATAAATGAGTCTTCTACAAGAATGCCATAACGTGTTTCCAGGAGGTACCAACGAATTAGGCGGATACTGTGCTCGATTTCCGTTTGTCGCGTTATTCTCCTCTTCGTTCTCTTCGTCGTCCGCGTGTTGCGCTTCGTTCGTCAAAGGTGGAGGATCTGGTCCGATCTTCTCGAAGTTGATCACCACACCGGATTGAACCTTTTGTACCAAGGAGTCTATGCACTGCATCATCATTCGAAACGATGTTATACAATACGAACGACCTGTAAAGGAATATTCCATTTCTTAATTACCGTTCACGGTAAGATATATCGCATTCCGTTAGTGAAATATGTTACTCGTACCTCCGGTAACTTCGCACATAGCATCTATAGGAGACGCGTCGCTCGCAACTAATCCCGTATCTCTGTCAACAGCTGGCGTTCCAGAGAGCCGTAATACCAAAGAAAATAACCTTTGGTCCCATCTGAATGGCTCCTTTGTCAGCTCGGACCCAGGGATAGGAGAATGCATGGGCAATGTGAACTGTTAAGAAAAATTCGAGCGATTACCAAATGCTTTCCAATGAACTTGGCAAATTTACATTTCAAGGGGATAAACTCGTTTCTCCGGGATTGCAAGGCGCCTTCTCATTGCTCGGTAATGCAAAGATGGGGTTTTTATTTATTTTATTATTTCTACATTTACGAGGCGTAATTTGCATTATTCGACAACATGCAGTTGTTGCATGCTTCCAAGTAATGCAAATTACGCTGCCTAAGTAGATTGATCTTTTATCTAGCGCTTTTGACTACTGAAAAATCCCATATTTCCATTATTGAGAAATAAGAAAACCGAGTCTACCCTCTTAGCTGCCCGTTAAATACTTACATCCTGGTTTACTCCGCTGTTAGTCGTATATTTTCCTCCATCCGTGATGACAACGATTACCGAGGGCTCCAAGTAAAATGGGCATCTTCCTTGACCGTACGTGTCTATACCAGTCTGCATACGGTTTATATTCAGAACATCTAAAGCATGTTTTAAAGCGGCGCCTAGTGTTGTTAGTCCGACACATTGTAAATTCTTAAGCTCGTTCATAAACGTCGCTAAGTTTTCTTTCCAGCCAGCCTGGAATAAAAAGGAATATATTTTTGGTCGGTCAAGCGCACGTTTTGGAAATGACTCGACCGTAAGAACTGTAAAATTTGTTATCGAGAGAATCGAACGAGAAAATGATGATAAGGCTAATGGATCAAGAAAGAGTTAAGTTTAGTTCTGTCACTGAAGTTTGTGAAATAATGGAGGAACAAGAAAGACCACTACGCGACATTAGACATTAAGACAATGAAGAATAGCCATGAAAAGTTTTTCGCAGGCTTCATCGTCTATTGCGTCAACAATATCATTTAGTTTACTATCTTCGGCTTCCCATGATGATTCTTTATTGTTTCAGGGCCCGGTGTCGCGTAGATTCTCTTTCCACTTCCCTTACCATTATTAAACAGGCGACAGTACCTTAATCCTTATAATATTATTCAACCATGACCCCTTCTTGAGCCACATGCCTGATCACCGTACTCGGTCCTGAAAAATGAAAATAGATTAGAGAGATATGCTGTGAAATATTTTCAATAGAAATAATTACAAGCGCTTCTAAAGAGAGGATAAAGTTACTCGATAACGCGTGACTAGCACGTGCGTATCAGTTTTGTAAATTAAACATGCTAAATCAAATTACATCGGAGCTTCGGACCAATTCTTTAACCTCGTTTCAAATGTACCAATTGTATATCAGTTGCTTTCGCGTGACCACGTTCATCCCTAACGTAACTATACTCCTACAATCATAACAATGTAAATACATACTACACAGTCCATACGATATCTTCCGAATCGAATGATGGACTAATGTTTAAAGTAATCTACATACCATTTCTATTTAAGAAGCATAGCTTGTCTAAGTCTGTAGCTAACATAACATAATGTGTGCGTATGCATGCGCTTGTGAGCGCGCGCGCGCGCGTGTATCCGTGTATCTGTGATGGAAAGGGAGAGAGACAGAAAATATCACGGAAAGGATAAGAAAGAAAAGGAGGAAAACTGCGAAAGGTGTGAAAAGACAAAGATAAAGTGAAATGCGAAGGGAAACATACCTTGATGTTCTGAGGCGGATCTTCGAAGGTCAGTAGCATGTAACGATCCCCACGGCTTTCCGGCGATCTCTGTCTCACCTGAAAAAAGAAAGATCGAAAGGCTAAGAAGAAGGTTGACGACGAGGTAACCGATGCAAGTCAGAACACAGTTATCCACGTTGCTCTCTCCGCGACGAGGATGGCACGAGTCGACAACGACAACAACGACAACGGCAATTACAACGATCACGATCACGATCACGATCACGATCACAACCACGTCCACAACCACGACCACGACAACACCGATAACTCGGCCTAACCCACGACCGGGAGACAGAGCCGGGAAAGCTGTGTGACTGGCGTACCTTGACGAAAGTCTCCACGGCGCTCTTGGCTACGTCCAAAAGCGTGGGTCGCCCGCCCAAATATGCCCTCTGATTCATGGAGGCCGACGTGTCGATCAAAAAGACTATTATGGTCATCTTCGCGAGGCGAACCCGCTCGTTCTCTCGAGGTCGTAACTGCGGCCCGAGACCTCCCGTAGTCAGAACTAGCTAGCTAACAGCCCTACGACGGCGTGGCGCATAGCTGCTTCGACCATTGAACGCTCTCCCGAATACGCTCTCCGAAAAACTTCTTTTATCGTAACGGCGCCCGCTTCGCTCTTACTCTCTTTCGATCTCTTTCTCTTTCTTTTCGTATATATCTCTCTCTTTCTCTCTTCCTATATATACATATGCGCAAGTATATGCCTATATATGTATGTATATATATATATATGTATATATCTGCGTGTGTGAGTGCGTATCTGTATGTCTGCAGAGAGAGAGAGCGCGTGTATATACATACATGTAATTAGTACATATGTGTATATATGTGTGTATATGTTGCGTGTATATATTTATATACATATATAAATATACGTATGAATATATATATATACATATATATATATATATATAAATATATGTATGAGAACGACTCTTTTTCTCTTTCCTTCTACACCGAACCGAATCTACTGTTACTACTGTCGCGAAGCTCTGGTGTTCGAATGTGGCTGGTGTAGAGCAGCGCAGGATAGCAGCTGAAAGGCAGCCACGAGCCACGAGATCGCGGAATCGTCGCGAGTCGGAGTCAGACAGGTCCGTATGCCAGCCTGCCAGCCTGTCCGCTTCTTCTTTTCGTCCGCTCCCCTCTCTTCACTTTGTATTCCAGCCCTTCCTTTATCTTTCTTTTCTCTCTCTTACGTGCCGCGAATATCTTCTATCTCTCTCTCTCCTTTACAATCTCTGTCCTCCTTGATCTTCCATCTCTTTCCTTACCATCTTGTTTCCCTCCCTCTTTCTCTCTCTCTCTCTGTCTGTCTTTGTTTCTCTCACTAGTCCCCTCTCTTTCTTCGTTGCAGCGCAGCGGGTGCAAAACTCGACCTTCTCTCTCCGGTGTCTAGCTCGTCTCTGCTCGTCTCTGTTGACGATACTCTCGTTCTGCTCGTGGTTGCACTGCGTCGCGAAACACGTGACCAACAGACACCTCTTCCCATTGGCGATCCCCCCACCTCGACACAATTTTTGTCATTGCTCGTCCGAAAAGCATCGCACATATTTCTGCGTTGTGTGAGTGCGTCAAGTGCGTGTCACGAGCTGTTTACACTGAAACCGAACCGAATGGCTACTCCGTTTCGTTGATACGTTCGTGTGGTCGGGCCTCGATCACCCTTTATGAAATTACGTTAGAATCCGATATTTCTTTTTGAACATATTTAGTTGATTTCCTACCTGGACGCTTATAATACTCGTATCTCGAAAAGCAATGTCGGTGGTAACGATTTACGGTCTAAAAAAGTTATCGGGACTACAAAATGGATGCACACACATACTAAATATGAATACATACTTAATGACTCGATTACACAGTGGTCCTGATCTTAAATTGAACTTCACGCTTTATACATACACTGTGTTAATAATTATACGTTTTCTATCCGCGGTTGTAATTATTCAATAATTATAAATTCATTGTTATTTCGAAGAAGAAACTGAAAGTATCGAAGTATACATACATTGTCGTAACAGTTATCTATTTATTAGTACTAAAAACTTAAGTGTACGACGCTATAATTAGTTTAAATTATTATTGGACGCTGCTATATGTATTCACTTTATCATGAATAAAAGACGGATATGTTATTTAAACTTGTTATTTTGCTGATTTTATTGTCGAATCAAATTTACATAACCTTCATTGTGAGAAGTGATATGTATGTATTTTGTGTCGCGTTAATTGAAAGCGATGCTTGCACAGAAAATGAGAAAATATTTCAATAATTCGTAATCTATTTATCCGATTGTGTTAACAAGATTTTATGGTATCTTGAGCACGCGTTTCTCTGTTATCTTGTTATACCATTACTATCTTATTGTATATATACAGATTGCATATTTTTATAATGTATGTAACTGCAAAATATTACCACAATTAATTGTTACAGTTTCATTGAGAAGCATTATGGGATGAATGTATATCCTTGGCCGATTAATTGATCTCATTATGTATTCTTTTTATAAAAATGATATCAATAAGAAGATTTATGGAAATAACCAATGAAAAAATTTCGTGACAATTATGATTTTGAATTCTAAACCGACCACGTTCGAATGAACAGTTTACATATATGTACTGAGACTATTTACATTCAAAGATATATACGTAATGAGTAAATATATAGCTTACTTTGAAATCTAAACAGTTTTCTGTTACATTTTCATAAACAACAATGTATGGCGTTTTTAGAATCATATCGATTATAAAATTACGCTTCAATGGCGTTACACGTTGCCATGCTTTTACATAGCTAACATTTGGTTTTTTACACGGGATAATAGGTACGATGAAAAATAAGTACGCGTCGCCATCTGTGTGAGAATGTTTAAAACAACCGGTTAAATAGTTTCGCAATATTGTTGCAAGATGGCACCACCATTTTGTTTTTCGACAGAATCTGACAGAACCACGTGGAACCATGACAGAACGGACAGAACACAGAACTATAACCTCCAAGGATTCGAGGGACTTCCTTGACTTGACAACAGATTTCTATTTATATATTATTTCTATTAAATTATAAACTACAACTTATTTCTATAAGTTCAATAAACAATGCGATAAATAAGAGATTATGACATATTTATACACTTATGAAATGCTATTACATATTTGGTATTTACTAACAGATGCAATTCTAGATCACACATTCTAGGATCTACAACAATGTATTGCGCAATACGATTGAATACGATTCAGAATCAGTGATGCCAGAAATGCGCAACATTTCACATGCATGCGCGACAAACAGTACCGTATCTTTGTGAGGTAGCAGTGGGTAGCAGAGCCCTGAGGCAGTTATATTGGCAAGAATGTATCGAAACAATCTGTACCGGACAAAAAGAGTCCAGAACGTGTACTACGAGTTACAAAATATACACAAATACACATGTTATATGTACATTCATTTTTCAGATTCAAATAATACCAATTTTTTAAAATTCTGCGGGTTGCTCGAAGTACCCCATTTCATCGAGATTCTCATAATACTGATTGTGAGCCTAATCGCTGCGCATGCGCGTGAAATGTTGCGCATTTCTGGCATCACTGTTCAGAACCACAAGTTGCGTCTATTTTATGCGCAATTCAAATATATAAGCAATAGGAGTGAATACCTTGAGTCATAAGTTATAGTTTAATTACAGTTTCATATTGTATATTGTAAAGTATTGTAGACGATACAAATTACTATTAAAATATGGATGAATCGAGGCCGCCGAAGCGAAAGAAATCATCGGATCTGATAGACGAGTTTATAAACAACAGAAACAATGTACAATCGGTTTCTCATTATAAATCGTCACATTTCCTTTTTTGTTTGATGTTTGAAATTTTTCCAGACAGCTGAATCTATCAGCACATTTAATTTCAACAAGAAACGTGTTCGTTTATTGAGCAAATTAAACGATGTTAAAGATGATTGTAAAGGAATATTGTACTGGATGTTCCGTGACATTAGAGTACAAGGTATTTTCTAATATATATTATATTATTGTCCGCAATGCATATATATACATACATATAAACATATATAAACGTACATATAAGTAGACTTTGAATTATTAAGAATAATCTTGTATCTTTCAAGATAATTGGGCTCTACTCTTCGCCCAAAGGACTGCTTTAAAAAATAAGCTACCTCTTCACGTATGTTTCTGTTTAATGTCAAACTTCTTGGAAGCTTCGATGCGACATTATAAATTTCTGTTACAAGGATTACAAGAAGTCGAAGAAGAATGTAAGACGTTAAATATAAATTTTCATCTACTGCATGGAGACCCAAACGACAGCATTGTTAAATTTGTAAAAACACATAAGATCGGGGCTGTAATCGCAGATTTTTGCCCATTGAAGTTACCTCTATCATGGATCGATAACGTACAAAATAAGCTACCAGAAGATGTGCCGTTTTGTCAAGTAAGTTCATCTATTCGATAATAAAACAAAACAACTTGCAAATTCGTTTGTTCTCCAAGGTGGACGCACACAATATTGTGCCCTGTTGGGAAGCTTCGCAAAAGCAGGAGTTTGCAGCTAGAACGATTAGAAATAAAATCAATACGAAATTGAACGAATTTTTAACAGAATTTCCGCCTGTTGTAAATCACCCGTATTCGTCGAACGAAAAATTTGTAGAAAACAATTGGAAAATGGCTCTGGAGGACACAGAAGTGGATAGAACAGTAGGTGAAATTTCATGGGCAATGCCAGGATATAAAAATGGTATTAAAGAGCTGGATAGTTTTTTACAAAATCGCTTAAAGACGTATGCGACCGAGCGTAACGATCCTCTATCGAATACCACTAGCAATTTGTCTCCTTGGTTTCATTTTGGCATGATATCGGTACAGCGTTGTATTTTGGAAATACAGGCATATAAACGAGTCTATCCAAAGTCGGTTGAATCCTTTATGGAGGAAGCTATTGTACGGCGAGAACTTAGCGATAATTTTTGTTTTTACAACAAAAACTATGATCTTCTCGAAGGCGCTCATGCATGGTCTATGGAAACGTTAAATAAACATCGGTAGCCTTTTTTATTTATGTCATTATAAATTGCCTCTATATTTTATTATCAATACGCTTTATATACAGGAAAGATAAAAGAAAATATATTTATTCTTTACACGAATTGGAAAACTCTAAAACCCATGATGATTTATGGAATGCTTGTCAAAATCAAATGGTAACGACAGGAAAAATGCATGGATTTTTGAGAATGTACTGGGCAAAGAAAATATTAGAATGGACCAAAACACCCGAAGATGCGTTAGAATGGGCCAATTATTTAAATAATAAATACAGTATAGATGGCTGTGATCCTAATGGCTATGTAGGCGAGTGTTATGATCGTGTCATATTTATAATACTATATATTTCTTTAATGTAGCACTGTAATCAAACTATGTGTTTATTTTTATAGGTTGCGCATGGTCAATATGCGGCATTCATGACCATGGTTGGACAGAAAGAGATATATTTGGGAAAATAAGGTACATGAACTATGAGGGATGCAAACGAAAATTCAACGTCAAAGAATTTGTCTCTCTGTGGGAGAAGAAGGAAACTGACATGGACGTATCCAAATAAGAAAATTAAGAGTCAAATCTGTGAAATGCGATATTAGAAGAAAGTATATAGTAGATGCAATTTAGATTCTAAAATCTTATTGAAATAATTCGCGCAGTTCTGTTATTATCCAAATAGATTTAGTATATCGTACACTGTTTTCGCGTTGTTTAACGATTAAGTTTGTTAATATTTTCGGCGTCGTTGCATAGCAATGAAAGCGAAGCAGGAACTGCATCTAGCGATGTCAAAGAAAGCGCGGCAGCCTTTAAGGTCAAAGAAAGACAATCGGTCTCGATCATATTTTTATGAATCCCATAAATCATTCCTGCTGTAAGACAATCGCCGCAGCCACTCACGTTAAACGTTTCGTTCGAATCTTCAAAAGTGTAGGACAATGGTGGATACAAGCGCGAAGTGATCGTGCTATTTACAGTCAGTTTACCCTCTTTATCGTAGAAAGTATCACTTCCCAAAGCTTTGCGAACGACCTGTAACGAAAGGAAATTACATGTTAATCAAAGTATGAGATTCTAACAGTTGAAGAAAGTATTTACATATATACAATGATTTACCAATACTCCTTGAGATCCTAATGTACTTATTATTACCGGAACAAATTTAGCAACCTGCTCCGCGATCGCTTTTACTTCTTCTAAATCTATACTCGACTTGTCTTCAGGCACCGATACACCAAGATACTTTGCAATTGCTTTTAGCTCATTTCTGTTCGGAGATATGAAATGAAGTACATTCTTCCATTGTGTTTCCGCTTCAAATATTTTTGTTGCTTTCTTCACGTCCGTAGGCTCGTACCACACTGGAAGAATAATTTAACGTTATCGTATTACAATGTATATCTGTAGAATCAAATATATTATTGTTTCTGTTCGAAGTCGACAATGTATGAAATATTTCAAATAAACCGCTAAAACGACAGGCACGGAGCGCTGGGAAAGCGATAGAAAAGTGTCATGAGAACGGCCCTCTATTAACACTCTGTTTCATGGAGAAGATGTATAGGATATTACTGTGTGTGTACATTACACATTTCTGCCTAACCACACGCTGCAGCAGTCGGAAATAAAAATTGTTGCTTTGGTAAATCTGTTAATAAACCAACAACAAAGTAATAGGCATATATTAATAGGCAAAATAATGGGAAAAACTAGAAACGGAAAGGCTGCTGCAATATGCACCGCAGTAGCATTTGCTTTAGTAGTGATTGCATTTACCACACCCAATTGGCTTGAAACAGACGGAAAATTGGAAAATCCGAAGTTTATAAAAATCGGTAATTTCATATTCAATGTTTTCGTTACTGGCAAGGTGGCTGTGCATTTTTATATTTCGATTTACGACGTTGATCGATCGTCAATTGTTTCGATCACAGCTACAAATTTTCAATAGAATTCCACCTGCGTTTTCGTCGTTAGATTATAATCAATTATTTTCTTCCATAGGTTTATGGCAGGTGTGTTTCCAAGGATTCGAGCATCCACATCATTTGTACGATACGAAATTTTATGGCTGCTGGTGGGTGTTCGAGGAAGAGTACTACATAATCCACGACATTCTTCTGCCACCGTTTTTCGTGGCGACACAGTTTTTCTTCACGTTGTGTCTAACTTTACTATTAATAGGAAGTTTCCTAACGACATTGTACGCATGTTGTTCGCGACAGCACGACAAGTACCAGTTACTTTTGTGGACAACTGGTGGGAATTTATTGTTAGGTGGAATATGCGGCATTATAGCTGTTATTATATTTGGTGCCCGAGGAGACGGCAGAGATTGGATGCCCAATTGGGAGCACAACGAGATCAGTTGGTCCTACGCATTAGCTGTGATCGGTAGTTTCCTTTTAGTTCTCGCCGGTGTCCTCTTCTTGATCGAAGGGCGCAGACATAAGAAGAAGCAAGAGCAAATATTAAACGAAGAACAAAAGACGCATACAACCATCTAATCGCAATCTCTACAAAATCGAAACACGAATCTACTAAGTTATTTAAAGCAATGGAAAACCATACACACGACTCTATTGAGTTCAAGCACACGGTTTACGTAGAATCGTTTCTAGTAAGCTCAGTGCAAACGTTTTTTTTTAAAGACTATTATATATTTTTACACTTATACTCATTATTTTGATAAGTATTATTTCGACTGCATGCAAACCGCCCATCTTACACTTATGTATGCAGTAATAGTATTGATATTAGAACAGCCTAAAAGTCAAGAAAGATATTTTATATACCCTTGTAACGTTTTAACACAAGTATATATTATGCATTTATTACTTGTTTTTGTAGAATAAATTAACGCTACAAATCCGTCCATAGGAATAAGGAATCTTATGCAAGGAGACTAAGAGTCTGTAAATAGTAACGATATTAAACGTATATAATTGAAACCATAGCATGGTCTAAATCCAAATAAATATTGTATATTTGTTGTAATTTTTTACATCAGAAAAATGTATGAAAAGTTGAAGCAATAAAATAATTTGTTTTAAATTTTTCTATTTCGCCATTCTTTCTGAATCACATTTATATTTATATATGTCCCGTTGTAATTAAGAAATCAATAGCATTTCTGGGGAAGAATAATTAAGTTGCAAAGGGTAGAACACGGTCAAGCTGTGACCCATTTTACTATCGGGGGGAAATAATTCAACGTGAGTTACGACTAAGATTGCGTGCACGAAGATCGACGTCAGGTGTAAGTCGTTGACCTAGTTTAGCTCCTATTTTAATCAGCGACTTCTACAATTTCGTACACTATGTCGTTCGCACCTGGAAAGCATTTGTTTTACACCTATCGACAGTTATCAACGCTGTCGTAAAATATTAAAGCTCGAGTGTAATTTACATAACCGCGTGTGGCATGTGTGTGTGGCGTGTGGTTACACGCATATGTATATTGTTTTTAATATGTGTATATATGTACCACGAACTATTTCATAATACGCGAATCTATTTAGTTTCAGGGACGTAAAAAAACAATTCTCTGTGATATTATACGGCAAAATAACATGAGTCCTGTATTTTTAAAGCTTCCGAATAAACATATATGTAAAACTGAATTTTACGATGTCTTTTCCTGTTCAAACGAATAAGACAAATATTTCTTTTCGAAGTTTCATCAAAATCAATCGAGAGGAATTACAATTCTCACGGGAATTCCGATAAAAAAATTGATGTTCCTCAACGTACGATCATTTTACAATGCTTCGTGAAAAAAAGAGAAACTGCAAAGAGCGTACACAGATATAAATATGAATGCCGTTGAAAAGATGGAATACAAAACGCGAAGAGAAAACTCTGAGTATAAGTCATGATTCCGTCTTCTGTCATCGTAGTTTTTATTCCTTTAATGATATGCAGGAAGTCGAGGCGTCACTTATGAACTAATTGTATAAGTAAGTCATGTGAATTGCATCTGAATGAATCACGAGCAGAACGACAGTAAAAGTGACGCGCATTCCAAGAAACTAAAGATCTACAAGGATGGGTGTGTAGGTCGAGTAACGAATTATCCGGACATTTCTTTCTTTGAACATTTTTGTCTGCAATTTTTCTGGATCTGGATACTGGCTAACAGAACATTAAAAAAATTTCGAATTTAGGTGAAACGTCGATGATATAATATAGGACATGGGCGTTCTCATTTTAGGTAGATGTTCAATTTCAAATTCGAAGAAAGAAACAGTACGTGTACGTTCAATTAAATAATTAATTCATTGAAAATACAGTATTTTCAATTTATCATTTACATTTTTTATGAATGGACCAAACGACTTCAATTTCTCTGTAAGGCTATAGATGAAGGATTAGTTTAGTAAATGACACGTCTAATAATTTTTATCACTTTTGATCGTTTAGAATTCGCAAACCAATTAACCATAATTCCATGAAATGTTCAGAATTTATATAATTTATACGAGTTTACAAAACACGTCTTTGAAATTTTTGTTATTGGCCCAGCTAAAAAAGTCGTAAAAATCAATTTTTATTGTTTTTCACAATTCCGACTAAATGTATTTTTTCTAATCCTTCTAGCTGGCCTAACAGAGAAATTGGAGTCGTTTGGTCCATTCATAGAAAAGTTATTCTGATTTAAAGTGTGTGTGATCAATACACGGCGAATTTTATCCACTTATGACGAAAATGAGTAGGTTTAATTCGAAACAGTGAAAACATTAGAAGAATTTAAAAATACTGTTATATTATATACGATCTATTATTCATAGTAAGAAAGAAAATAAATTTTTGTCACACCAGTCGATTGCAAATCAAGTAGAAAATTTTTATTCTGCATAAAGATCCGCCGTCTGGTGATCAATTAAAGTGCGTAACTGTATATGAAAAAACAAGTGGAAAAATCTATTTAGAACATAATTAAAAATCGTATTTTCTTTTGAAAAGAATATTTTCTACGAGAGATTGAGAACCGTTTGTTGGTAGTTGCATATTGGTACATACTACCTGCTGGTAGTTTGTGCTCGTGGGATACTCATGGTTTTACAAGGTTAGGTTAGGTGCTATGCTACACGGCCAGCACACAACATAACGTGTAGGGTGTGGTTTAATACCGTGGGATCTCTGCTGGATCGTTAGATTCGAAGCGTTCGTTTCTCGTACACTCTGTTCTGCGTCGTGATCTCCATCGTTCGCTGAACGATTCCTTCACGATGAAGAAGAGAAGCTTTTCCGGCAATATCGGAGTCGGTGTTTACATCGTTGCATTCATCTGCGTTTGCGTCGCGTTCGGTACACCAGCATGGTTAGTCAGCGATACTCGAATCACTGGCGCGAAACTCGACAAATTGGGTCTTTGGACCCATTGTTTTCGGTCTCTTCCGAATCCTCAGGAAATGGACGCGCCCAGGCGTTTCTTCGTCGGTTGCAGATGGGTCTACGATCCTTTCACCGCAGGATACTCTGACATTCGTGGCTTTCTACTACCTCGTAAGTTTCTCTTTTTTTTATCTTGTAATTTTCCTATTCTCTTATTTTATCGTTACACTTTTTTTGTTACAGCATTCATGATAGCAACACAGTTCTTCTTCACCGTGTGTTTCCTGTTGACTTTAGCATCGTTGGTGTTGATATTGTTGTTCACTTTATGTTGCGATCCAGAGCAAAAAAGATACATACAACTTATTTTTTTGATTGGATGCTTATTGCTGGCCGGTGGTATTAGCGGTGGATTGGCAGTGATTATATTCGCCTGCCTTGGAAATACAGATGGTTGGATGCCCGGACACGCTAACAATTTCTTCGGTTGGTCCTTTATTATGGCAGCTGTGGGTAGCGTACTGACTATAGTAGCAGGTGTACTTTTTCTTGTGGAGACAACCGTACAACGTAAGAAGAGGGCATACTTGAAAGAATCTCAAACAAGATTCGAGCTAGAATCTCGTACATGAGCAGGGACATTTTTCTTGTAAAAGACTCGCACGTCACGTTTAGTACCAAAATATTGTAATATTATTCCGTCCAGCATGTTTTCAATAGTATGTAGAATTATATATGATAGATGTTAAGGTAGAATTGCTGCTACTTTCAGTACAAAGTATGATACGACGCAAGATTTGTATTTTTGTACAATGTTTTATACATACGGGATATGTAAAAGTATTTTCTATAGAGGGGTATACTCATTTTGTTACTGTTTTCTTTCTTTTCTTTTTGTTGTGCATTAACATTCTCGGAAGTTAATAGTACAGTGAAGAAAAAAGAAGAGTAATACTTTTCTTTCTACGGAAAATGCTTGACGAGGAGGAGAATAATCTCGGACGTAATCGATAAACGGTATTCTGTTTTTCTTGAATTTCTTTTTATACACAGGACACATAGGCTGTTGAATTCTGAATTATTTTATAGCGTAAACGTTCACTGCCATCGGTGAATTTATGTATATTAAATAATGAATTTGCTACGAAATCCGTCCTTAGATAGGTACAGAATTATTATAATGTTCCAAGTAATTCGAATGGAGCAATTAATATAACTTTTTGTATTATATTTTTACTTCAATAAAGACGTAATTAAATGTACAAAGGGATTTGTTGTCGTTCATTTTATATTGTTCTCGACCAAATGATTTTTTCGAGAAATTTTAGTCAATGTATTCCAATCTCAATTTGAACAGAAATAATTTCACAGTTACAGGCAGTCGCTTTATCGACGTCCATTAATTTCGTTGGTTGGCAACAGTGCAAGAGGTGTGGCAGTGTGGGTTAGATCGAATTTAGTTTTCCCGTAAGTTTATAAACAAAGAGTTTGTTAATTGTGATCAGTTCCGAATTTTCCTACCAGCAAACTCGAATAATCGACAATGCCTGTCGAAAAGCAGGAATATCACCGCGCGTCAAGTAAGCAGCATTAAGTCGTTTAATTTTAATAGCTGTCTTCATTAAAATGAAGCATCCTTAACCTCTATTAACTGTCGAATATGTTATATTTCAGACGCGGTAGTATTTGGTGGACTGGTCACGTACATCGCTGGTCTATTATTGGTAATGGCATTTACAAGGTAATCGTTTTCTCGAAATGGGAATCATTTATGTATCGAATCGCTTGATTAGCTACTTAACCGACTTACTTTCAGTCCCTACTGGATCGAATCGTATCAAGAAACGTTCAGTAGTTTCAAGCACATGGGATTGTGGGAATATTGTTTCAAAGAATTCCGGTATCCGTACTATCAATTCGACAAACAGTTTGACGGATGCCACCACATTTTCTCAGAGGAATATTATGTAATCCGAGAGTGGCTACTGCCGGTATGGCTTTTGGTAGTGCAAACGTTTGTCACCGTTGCTCTTTTACTTTCGTTCGCTGCTCAAGTTATGATCGCATTAACATTAGTACGTTGGCCGTTGAGGTTTGTATTGAATAACGAATGGATACTCTCCGCATCTGCTTTTCTGTGCTGCGCTGGTGCAGGTAAATATCCCACTTTCGACGGAACTTTACGTTTAGCTTGTTACTATTACACTGTCCAACAATTTCGATTTTCTTCGAATTGTTCTTCACAGCAAAAGATTCTGTAGACTTTCCCGAACACAGTAATATCCAATATTAATACATTATGAATGTTTAAACAATCATTAAAGACGGAGAGACACCATTTTCGCACCAATTTTTGGGGATATTGTTCAGTTTATCTGAAAAAATAAGGGTCCAGCGTGAAATCGAACTATGTCACGCGGTAGAGCAGACTTTAATCTCGAGAAACCCTGCTTTGAAAGCAAAATATCTCAAAAACTGTGCGTCTAGGGGAAAGATTAATGATGAATGGTGAAAGTCGAAACGTTTTTTGGCTGTTGGACAGTGTTGTTATTGTTTGGTACGCGACTTATGTTTGCGACTTTGAACGTTTCAGGTACCCTACTGTTTCTGGCGGTGTCGATATTCGGCGGACAATGCTGGCGCAGAGACTGGTTAATGTACCCGAATTTCAATCATTTATCCTGGTCGTACGCGTTAGCCGTCGTTTCGTTCATGTTTCATTGGCTGGCCGCATTTTTCTTGTACCTGGATGCCACATCCGGTCACAGCATGCGCAGACAATCTCGCAATTTGGTGATGCAGATGCAGCCTAATCCGCAAACGCATCAAGGGTTGCAAAGAGGCGGATACATATAATCGAATCTGTCTATCGTAGAACCTATACTCGTATACGAGTTCTGCACAAGCTCGAGCGAACCACAATACCAGATCTGCTTTCAGAGTTCAGAGCTTTCACACGACTATGGCGTACAATCGATTACGCGCGTGTGTTTTACTATTTAAAGATGTTTAACTCCGTCCATTTTTTAAGAGATTTATGTAGTTAGAGTAAGGAAACTGTTTATACATATTTATATTATAGTTTTGTACATGCAATTAGAAAGAAAGATGTTACAGAGACAAATGAATTTCTATCTCCGTAAGATAAGTATCTCTGTTGCCTGTTAACCGTTCTGCAGCGTATAATTCTTTAACATTTGCGAATTTGTTAACATCAAGACCGTTGGATATCAAATTGTCTGTCGTGTATTGAGAAGATAACCATCGACGTGAATAACATTCGTACAAACAAACTAAGAAGAGTTCTTATCACTGACCTGGAATTTTTGAGTCGGTGGCTAGATCCAGAACGTATTTGATAGTGTTCAGAGGTAGATTACCATCGAGAACGATGAAGCTGGCATTCTCCAAGTGCGATCGATGCTTTTTCACCACGTCAGGAGTGATACTGGCGAAGATGTCCATTTCACCGACTCCGAAATGGCACTCGCCTTTGCCATCGATTATCACGGTGCATCTTGAATTAGAAAATGAAAAGAAATATATTGTATATATGTATATTTATCTGGAAGGTATACAAGTTTCTGGATTTTCATGGATAGTTTGTTTTGTCGGAGACGAAGAACGCATCTGGTTCGTTCGGAGTACGGGAAAAGTATTGCTAATAAAAATCGGTGACAAATGGTCTCGAGTGGTTGTCCACGAGGTCAACGGTTATTCCGTTTTGCTCGGTAGCCAATAGCCATTAACGCCAACGATGGGCTTTTACTGTCCCTGGACTTACTACCGCGGAAGAGTCCTTTCTCTTGAACCGTAAGCCGTAAATGAACCTTGAATCCCCAGAGAACCCGGACTGCCTCTTTTAATCTCTAATGGTTTATTCGTGGCTCTCCGCGGGATTTCATCGTCGATGCTACTCGAGGGCTGCGGATATAACTCGATCGTGTCCTTTGCGAATCTTTCGTTGTTTCGTTTCTGCGGTAATGTTGGATCGTCGTTACGGGATCCTGACAACGTCTCGATAGGTAATATAGATCTTGAAACCCTTGTATTTTCTTATTTTGTCGAAAACATTCGAAACAAACTAATTTAACGTAACTGAACGAACATTTGTTACGGGGAGAGAGCTGCACGTACCTAGCCGTGGTCATGTTCGACAACTGTTCGACGGTCCAGCCCCCATCTCCGAGACTTTTAATTATAGCTTCGCCAGGCTGGTCGTTGCCAACGACGGATATTAACCGCGTGGCGTTCAGACCAAGGTTGATCAAGGCGTTGGCGATATTTCGTCCGACCCCGCCGCAACTTTCTCGGCTTCTACCGGCATGCGTTCTACCGTCGTCCTGAAAGAATACGTCGATTATTGATCCGGGATATGGAAAAGATGCGCCGCTCTAATCACGCGCGACCAACACCAACGTTTCTACGATCGATCGATCGTCGTCGTCGTCGAGTGTCCGCCCGAAATGGTAAGCGATGTTCGATTGATTGACAATACAAGAAAGAAATCACGGCGAATCTCTCGCGTTTTAAATTGCGCGCGCCACACAGACAGCTAGTTATTTTTAAGATAATAATCGATCAGACTTCTCTGTCTCTCGGGGTGTTCCTCTCTCCCCTCTCCCCCCACGGTCTGTCTCTTTTCTTTTTTTGCACACCAATTGCTGTGTGCAGTTGTATCGATACCGGTTATTTCCGTTGAATAGCGCGCCGCCTACTTGAATCCTAACGTTTTCGATTATTTTCGACTGTGGATAGGAATTATAAAATCGTCGTGGTCGCGGTCGTTCTCGACTACATATATCTGTAACACGTGCCGCCTCGAGGACATCACGTTCGAAGGATTAATTTCCCACCCCAGGCCACCCCCGTTCCAGCCATCCGCCCCTGCAGGCTCCTACCGGTCCCGGCCCGTCCCCGTCCACCCGTTGTTCAACGCCGAGAATAAATACACGGGAGAAACGTGAATTTTTCAAGGAGATACACGAACGACGGGTCTTTCTTTCGCGCTCCAACGGCAACGATTCAATTACGAGACAAACATGTCCCCGTAGGTACTCGCAGAGTCATTCAGCAGAAGTCTGGCACTCGGTTGCTGGCGGGAGGGGGAGTAGTGCGACCCCTTTATCGCGCAAACTCCCTTTCTTCCCTCCTGTTTCTCACTTTTCCATTTTCCTCTTCCGCACCGCTCCGTTCCTTTCGGCCAATCCCGTGTCATTTTTCTTTCCCGAGTCGCTCTCCTCGTCCTCATCGTTACTCCCCTCGCCCACGCCGATACTTTCCCCGCCCCCACCCCGCTCCCTCGTTCGTCTTTCCTCCGTATTCGGAGTTTCTCGACGATTTAAAACGTATACTTTCATTTTTCCTCCACGATCTTATCTTAGCCGAACGCCAACGTTTCGTGAAACGATCTCTGCCGGGTCTCGTGGCTATTTGCAAAAGGTAACTTTCATCCCCTCTCAGCTTCCTCGCTCGTTCTGCTCCGTCACGTACAACTTTCTCTTTCCGTATTTTCTACGCGATACATACGTTTCCTTTTCTCCTCTGCTGTCTTTCAACGATTCCTTCCTCTCCTCGTTTTCATCCCCCTCTCTTTTCCTACTGTTGTTCGGTACGTCCTGCGAATTATCGCTTCTCCAACCCCCTCGACGGACTTTGTTCCCACTATCCTCCAGCCTCTAAGAACGCCCCGTCTCTCTTCGAAGCGACTTATCTCTCTCCTCTTTTTTATCCCGATCCAACAACGAGCTTCCCTTAATTCGCCCCGTCCATCCTCCCGGCCAGCTTGTCCCCGCTCTCGACACTTCCTGGCTTCGTTTCCTCTTTCGATCCCTCTGTCGAGCCTTCTCCTTTCCTCTTTCTCCGTACAACTCTCAGATTCCCCGAGTTATCTCCTTCCTCTCTCTCCCACTCGGTGGGACTCGCTCGCGCGCGCGAACCACCCCGGACTCGGAAGCCTCCCCTTGCCTGGTTCGCGAGCTTCCGCCACGTTGCTCGGCTGTCTCCGTCTTCGTCTCGCGCGTTCATCCCCTCCAGATCTCCTCACGGCTAGAGTTCGTTCTCTCTCTCTCGGATAGAGTCTTCCACCCTCTGCGCTCCGAAACCTCTCTCTCTCTCTCTCTGACATTCTCTTCGTCCCTGCTCCCTCCGTAGCGGCGCGGTGGAGCCCGGTGGTCGCGCTGTCTGTCGCCGACAGTGTGTAAGCGCGCGACTCAGTCCGGTTGCCTACCTCGGGCGCTGTTGACAGCCAGGTCGCCTGTGACCGCGCGCGCGCCCCACGCCAACCCTTTTTCCCGATGCCAGCTGCGTTACCGTCTTCTCCACAGTGCTAGCCCGAGAGAGAGAGAGAGAGAGAGCACATTCTCCGCGGGCGCTAGTCGGGTAGTCGGGTAGTTGGGTAGCGCGCGTAACCGGACGCCGAGTATCGCGAATCGGCGGCTGCTGGTCTCGGTAGCAGCCCGACACACCGCGTCGAATCCCGTCGAATAGAGAACGCGCGCGGTGCGGTGTTGTTTGTTCGTTATGCGATACGGGTGTCGTCGCGACGACATCACCGGGATCGTCTCGATCGAGTTGAAGCCCGAGCCGGAGACTAGCCAAGGCCGTTCCTCCACGAAGACGAACATGACGAACGAGCGTGGAACGAGGAATCGCGCGAGATCATGCTGGTGAACGGGCCTGCCGCGAGAACCCGTGGCAAACGACGAAGAAAACACACGAGCTGGCATGAACGGCCAGGAGGACAGTCCTTCCGACGACGCTCGCGGCTATGGTCATAGACGACGCGACCCGACGACGACCACCGTTCAGACCGCGACCGTGCCTGTCTTCTCGCTCGAGACTCTACGCTCGCGCGGACTATTAGCTTCTCTGGCTCCCGCTCGAGATATTTGTGTTCTACGCGACGATGTGCGTGCCCGATTGACGGTGTACCGAGACCTCGAGAGAGCCCGCGTCGCCTGAAAGGTCAGTACAACGAGCCGCCGATGTCCTCGACATCCCGTCGACATCCCATCGTGTCGACCTCGTCGGATTCCATGGGATGGCCGAGTGTGTCACGTGCGCGTACGCCAACCATCGACGACGCTAACGAAATATTTTTCTTCTATCCGCGAGAGAGGAGGGGAGGGGGTGCCTCTCGCTAGACCTCTGCGGGGATAGTTTTCCTCCGGAGAGCCTGTGCCATCATCGTGATCTCTCTGTTGGTGGTTTCCGGTGGGTTCCGGAGATACTGGGTTCTTCTTCGGCGTTCGAACGTTCGAACGACGTCGAGTCTACGAGTGACGCGACGAGAGAGACCCGATCGCGTCGGCCAGGCTCTCCCAGCGAATATCGGCGAGGCCGAGGTCGATGCCGAAGTCGATGTCGAAGTCGAAGCATCGCCGCGAGGCGAGGTCGTGACAGTGCTAGCGAGCCAGCAACGGCGGTGAAATAAATCCACGGGATGAGAAACGAGGCCGAAGGAAAGCGACAATAAATTCGTTCGGGAAGGTCGGGAGGAGGATTGCATAACGTCCACCCCTCCCGGCGCCCTGCGCCACCCTTCCACCCACTCGCTTTCTTTCTCTCTCTCTCTCTCTCTCCCCCTCTCTATCTCTCTTTGTTCCTTCGTTCGTTCGTCTCTCGTTTCCCCTCCGTCAGCCAGTACCCCTTGAAACGGTAACAAACATTCGCGCCGATAGCTAATTAAAAGCGTACGAAGCGCGCGCCGTGGGCTGCATTTCATTTTTCCAGAAACCCCCAGAGAGAAAACAATTCCTCGTTACGATCTTTGCGCGAGCAAACTCCAATTGTATCTTCTGCATTTGAATTCGACCTAGAATTCGGTCGAATTTTCGAGAGCGACCTCGCGCTTATACCTTTCGGTTATCGTTCTCGCCGTTGCTTTTACTCAGGTTTGTCAGAAATTTCGAACTCTACGTAATTATGTTGATAACGACACGCGGTATCTCACCGACCCATTCGTTTTCCGACGTATCGCGTCTTTCATTTTCTACATTTCTAGGTGCACGGTAGTGCACCAGCCAAGTTCTCGCACTACCTCCTTTTACACGAAACAACTCAGCCGGTTTTTTTTAGAGGCGTATAACTCGGCACTGGAGGCAGATGGAGAGATGTAATTTTGTACAATTGTTAAATGCTATCATGTCTCGATATTGACAAAATATTAGTCTTCCAACATTAGTAGGTTCCGAGATATAGGACCTCAAAAATCGCTAAATTTGTCGCTGACTGACTGACTGACAGATCATCAAAACCTTTTGGGTACTTCCCATTGACGTAGACGCTTGAAATTTGGTACATAGGTCCACCATAACAAACACTCGAAGGAATAATTATCAAAGTTTGAAATTTTACACCTTAAAGGGGTTGTATTGAACAAAAAACATTACGAAATAGGTACGTAGGATAGAACATAGCAGCATAACATACATAAGTATACGTTTCATTAGCTTCGAAATCGCAACAAATACTGATGAAAAAGACAATCGCTCTAAAGTATAAACAAAAGAAACTGCACCGAGCATCGTCTATAGCGGCGGGGGGCAAACGGATCCGAGCGTCGCCGGCAAAGTGTTAATCTTCGATACATTGAATTTGGATTTTGTCTTGCAGATTAGAAAAGGATTTTTTTTCTTTGATACCTACTTGATAATTGATGAAATTTCAACAAAAATTGATGAAATCCCAACAAAATCATCCTGCAAACAGGAGCCAAGTTCCTGTGGCCGTAAAAAGTTGTGAGATCAAACAAAATACGGCCAAGTCCATCAGCTTAGAAATACCTCTTGCAATACTGAAAAAAGCGTTTGTAAA
The DNA here is from genome assembly GCF_051020765.1 of Lasioglossum baleicum. Taxonomy (NCBI): domain Eukaryota; kingdom Metazoa; phylum Arthropoda; class Insecta; order Hymenoptera; family Halictidae; genus Lasioglossum; species Lasioglossum baleicum. Next base: position 10,684,153 of record NC_134934.1, read on the forward strand.
AATTAGTTTAAAAGAACACTATTTAATTTTTAAAGAGTTATACATGGAGGGCTAAATTATTCAACACTTGGCCGTTACTTTTTAAACCAATGGCCATAAAAGGTGTTAAGTAGCGGCCAAGTTTGAATAATTTAGCCCTTCATGTAACTCTTTAAAAATTAAATAGCGTCCTTTTGAACTGATTTTTATCATACTTTGTGTGCGGCTGCTATTGTAACACGTGTTCTACGATGAAAGATATCTATACAATAACATTTGGTTTTTTAAAGAAGCGACAAGTCCCGGAATCTACTCCGGCGTCTCTCTTTCTTTGCCACCATCCGTTTTCGTCTTTCCTGCTCTGCTCTCGTCTCGCGTTACCGGAGGTATTTAATTAGAAGAGACCGCGACCTATTCTCCCTATTCACTCCGCGAAAGCATCCGTGGAGGCATTCGCGGAGGTATTCGCGGTGTCGTTTAATTCACCGGACAAGGTCAACCTCCTTTGTCGCCGGTCGCGTCCGTTTTTCTTTTCTCCGGACCAGAAAAGGAGAACCGAACTCGTCCGGAGGAGAAATTAATTCTCCTTTGGTCTTTTACATCGGTATTGCACGAACCTGGACGTTGACCGGGACCGTTGGCGGGACGTACGCGATTGAGACGAATGATTAATAATACGTTTCCCCAGAATTTCAAGCAATTAGTTTAAAATTTCTTCTGTTATAAAATTAGTGTCGCAATAGATAGAAAAATTTATATTAAATTTTTCTATCTATTCCGACACTAATTTTTAAATTGCTTAAAATTTTCGGGAAAAATATTAGTAATCGTTTAATTGGATTCGGTATTTTATGGAGAACCAGGGGAAAATGATTTTCTCCTTTTCAGTGCATTTTAATATAAGCGTGGTTTTTAAAAAGTTTTTTTCTATATTTTATTTGCGCCTGGTAAAGATAAAAATAGGACTTGAGGACGGTTGCGGCCTAAAACCCCATCTTTGCATTGTGAATTATTTGTATTAGAAATGAGAAGGCGCATCACCCTTCCAATCCTGGAAAAACGAGTCTACCCCTTAAGTAAACGCGTGTGTCCTGTCGTTGTTCGATTCCTGACCGGGGTCGTACCAACAAGATTCTCCCCTATCAAGTGAGAAGCTAACTCTGCTAGGGTCGAGGGGAGCTCGACAACTCTCCTCCGCTGGTCGCAACGATCCTCGGACACCGACCATTTTTCTCGCAATCTCCCCTGGATGTCGTATGCCATACGCGATAGCGAGACCTCGTGGAACAAGCCGGGAACCTGTGGAAAAGCCTCGACACCTCGCGACACCTGTGTATCGCGATCGACCTCCAGATATCGAGGTCTTCTTCGACGAGGATATTCACAGATATTCGAATCGTTTCATGATCGGCAATCCTGTAAAGACCTTCGGCAAAATTCGATCTTTTCAAAGATGCTTCGACATCAACTTTTCTGACGCGCGTACTCTTTGCTCTTGCTTAATCCCGCATGTCATGATTAGACTACGGATCTTTATGCGTTTACAGCTAAATTGAGCAGATGAAATTCGAAATTGTTGGAAGATTATCAAAATTCAAGATGTCAATATATGATTTCAACTCTATTAAAATTATTAAGGAAAGAAATACCATTCTATCTTGTGTCTCTTTCAATAGATTCAGACAATTTTGATTTTCCATAAAGATCCGCAGTCTAATCATGATCTATGGATCGAACGTTGTTCGTGTCGATCGCGAGGAGCGGAACTTGAATCGTCCTCTTGGCTAAACGTAGAAACATCGAGCGCGAGAATGAACGAATGTCTGCATCGTGACTCGTGTAAGGGTAGCGCGTCGGAAACGGAAACGGAAACGGAAACGAAGAAAAGGGATAAACGGTAGATAATTTGGACCGGTTTCTAGCCGCGCGTTTCTCCTCGTATGCGGGTGCGAGCGAAAGCAGCGCGGAGGACTTAAACGATCGATGGACCCTTAATTTCGTTCCGTGTTTCGTTACACTGCACCACTCGCCGGTGCACAACATCGAACAGCGAGAGTGCACTTCGCCGCTGCAGATAGTCAACAGCACTTGCAACGTGTGCGCGGAGCAGTAGTGGCGTTCCCGCTTCGGCTCGGATCTCGCGAATCTATCGACGTCGAGGTCTCTCTCTCTCTCTCTCTCTCTTTTTCTCTCGTTCCATATGTGTGTGTGTTTCCCTATTCTTCCTTGCTACCACCCTCGTCGGGGGCTGTTTACCCTCTTTCTTTCGATGCAGGCTTCAGCGAACGTGTGCGGATTTCAGAATTCGGTACATACGCACCCGATACACATGCTCCTTTCTCGCACATTTCCGGTTCCAGTAATTGTGGTACAATTAAATCGAACATTCTGTACATTTATTTGGTTACTCGGATCTGCTCGACGGAGTCCCGCGAAGCAAACCCCGCGCGCGGAACTGGAAATGTAGAAATTCGGAGGAAACTCACTGAATAACGAATAAAGAGTTCGAGTCACGAAATAAATGAATGGGTGTCTGGATATAGGCTCTATGTTTCTTAAACGTGAATTGCAATAATAAAAACCAGTTGAAAATGATATAAACCTTGTTCCATTGCAAAAAGACTGAAAGGTGAGACTTTTTTAACGGTTGCCTTATAAAAATTACATCACAGAATTTATATAGATTTTCTGTGAGTTTATTATAATTAGACTGCGGATCTTTATGCAAAATAAAAATGTTTTGCATTGATTGTGGGAAGCAGGGATAACACAAAAATTTATTTCATCCCTTGACAACTTTGTTATATTAAAAGCAACAATACAATATTCTTGAATTTTTTTAAATCTTTTACTGTCTCATATTTCACCCAACAAATTTCTTCATAAATGCATAAAGATCCGCAGTCTAATTATAATACGTGTTTGGATATAATAATTTCAATAATTGTGAAGTAAAAAACCAGGATCCGGTCATTTGATCGGCGGTGGTAGGTTTACACAGTGGTGGTAGCAACACAAAAGTGGTTTTTCTAAAAATCACACATTCAAACGTCGAAGCTGGCCAAAAGAAACGCGAACGAGAACAGAGCACGTGTTTCTCGGGGTTCGTGAGCGCTACCGAAAACGTATATGTACTTAACTCGGGGAGACCGTTTCCCGCGCAACAACAATTGGAATAGTTGGTAGTTGGTACGGATATTAGTTGGTCGGTTACGTAAGCGGCAGCCTGCAGACCGTCGCGTCGCGCCGGCCGACCAACGTGTTAGCGTCAACGTATTTTTAGTGGAGCCGAAGAAAGATGGCAGGCGCCATTCTACCCTCGAAGGGCTTACAGCTTACGGCTTACGACTCACGGCTTACGCCAGGGTTTCGCGAAGGATATTCTACTCTCCGACTTTCGAGCTTAGGCTGAAGTTGTATACGCCATCGAATGTAAATGAATCGATCGTTAAGGGGGGTCCTCGTTTCGAACGATTCAAAAATTGAACCGGTGAAATTACCGAATATTGGTAAAATATTAGCTGTGCGAATAAGTTCCTTCCCTTTATTTTTTTCTGCGATCATAACTTTTGACCGAATTCGAATTACTTCCCGATTTTGGTGTCATCTGAAAGAGCGTTCTTTTAGTTTTATGAAGAGTCGTGATCGTTCGGGTGCACCGAGAAAGTTTGATGACAGGGAGTTGGAGGAACTGCTCAACGAAAATCCGATCCAGACGCAAGAAGAATTGGCAGAAAGATTGGGGATCGCCAGATAAGATTTTATTACAATTTACGTACGTAAAATGTAGTAAAATATTGAATTTGGAACAAAAAGGGAAAGAACTTGTTTGCACACCTAATATTTAAATTATTTTTTCAATAATTCAATCCCTAAAGTTGCAGACAAATAATGTAATTGCTACATGATAAAATATTAGTGTATATCTTTAATTCTTCCCAGCACTCAAGACTTTGATACATAAACTACTTCTCCAAGCAATATACTTATTTTTTAGTATTTAAAAAATCTTCGTCCTCAAAGGGTTGAACATTTACACTTCAAGAGCACGAAAGTAAATTGATTTCTGGATCGTTGCAACCGAGAAAACCCCGTAAGGGAACCGTGACGTTACGTAAGGGGTCGGCAAAGGGTGTGTACTTTATACTGGAGACGCGATTCGATCGAGAAAATGTAAATCGACGGGATTCCTTTGGAATCGGGACTACAGGAGTAACCGAACTCGGTTCGTGGTCCGTCGATAAAACGATTTAGGCGAATCCTTGTTTAGGAGACGGTTCCGAGGGTCGAGACCAGAAACCGAAACACAATGTTTCCAGCAGATTTCGGACGAACCTCGCGAGTCTCATTAAAGGTGGGATCTCCTAAGCGCGTTTCGCGATCCATAAACCAGTTATATTATCGCAGCTGTCTGCTGTGTGTCCAGACGCGCTTTTCGATGCATCGAAGCGGTTACTTCCCAGAAGGCGAGCTCGTCTTGCCTCGCGTTGCCTCGAACAGTTTCTCCGGCTTCGTTTACAAGCGGCGCAGACCCATTCGGAGGTTTATCGGCCAGACGACCAGCAAATTGCAGCCCGCAAACGAGACAGAGCACCTCCTCTCTCGCCGGGGTCTGGCTTTAATGGCAATTTTGCGCCAAGTATTATTCCCTCGCGCAAGGCCGAGAAACATTCGCGCGTTCCAAGCTGCTTGTACAGCTGTGAAAGATTGCCTCGGATAATTATTACCGTAACTGCTCCGTGTGCTCCGAATCTTTTCTTCCAAAGATTTTTCGGTTGTTTATTTGTTCGTTCGACTTACCCTCGGCCTATGCACGACGAACGGAGGATTAGTTCGAACCGACGCGTTCGGTCGGTACCGTTTCCAATTTCCCGGCGACTCACCGATCCAAAATAAGAAAAGTTACCGAGAAAAACTGGTTCTAACTCGACAATTAAACAGTTCTTCCGACCTAGAATAATTCCATTCTGTATAATTTCTTTCATTTTATGGATATGAAATTGATACAACACCTCGGACAATACTTAAATGTTTAGTAATTGATAAGAACCAACATATTTAATCATCTAACTAAAGAATAGCAATTCTAATGGTGACTCTGAGGCACAACCCGAGTGCCCTAAGGGTTCAAAATCAGTGCCGTAACGCGGGTATGGCGAAAGAGGCGTCCGCCACGGGCGCAACTGGGGTTGTGGCGCAAAACAAAGAATACCGACCCTGTTGAGGGTCGCTTGGACGCTTTTCAAATCTTGCAAAAAAATGACGAACTCTCATTACAAAACACATATCCAAATCTAGACGTAGAATTAAGGATTTTCATAATGCCTGTAACAACAGCTTCCTGCAAACGTTCGTGTAGCAAATTAAAAATTGTAAAGTCGTACCTTCGTTCTTCTATTGGACAAGAGTGATTAACAAACATGTCTATAATATCAATTGAAAAAGATGTTGCCAAAGCATTAAATGATGACGATATAATAGATGTATTTGCAAATAAAAAAAACGAGAAAAATTACTTTATAAAATATATGCTGAACTGTTTTATATTCTTATTATATTATTTTAACACATATCTATGTTTTGTATTTCTTTTATTTTGTCTTCATTGAATATGAATAAAAATTTCTTGTTATTTAGGTTATAGATTATTTACTCATACAAATACCTTGACAAATACATTATTGTATATACAGGCGATTCATTTTGATGAAGTTAATAGTATTTAATATATTGCATTTAGTAAAATTTAACTTGTTACATTAAAATTTTTAATGTTTTTGTCATTATTGGGTTACGGAGAGGCGCAAGTTAGACACTTGCGTATCATACCCTCGTTACGGCACTGTTAAAAATAACGTCCCCCGTGGAGCGGGAGGAAAGCGCACGGTGCGGTAGCGTTCCGTTTGAAAAATTCAGCATCGCGGTTCCCCGGTGCGTCGCGAAAGCGAAAACACACATCTAGGCCCCCTTGCGATTCGAAAGCGTGATCGAAAGCTTCGCGGAAACGTCCTCGCGCGACCCAATTCCATCCGAACGAGGGAACGACGACGGACCGAGTCGACAGTGTACAGGATGTCCGTGAAAAAATAAGTCTGACATGCAGAACGAAGTTTTCTCGTACGAGGCCTCGTTTCCGAGAAGTCTAAAAATTCGTCGAGCACCGACGCCGATTTCCTCGGAAGCTTTTCTTCCCGTAAAAAAATGCCCAGCGCGGGACATTCTCTGTATACCGTGCACGCGTCGGTAAATAAGCCGCGGAAGTCCGTAGGAAATTTGCATAATCGTTCAACGTAATCAACCGTCTCGCGGTTTCTCGTGGTTTCTCGTGGTTTCTCGCTAACCCGGCAAGTATTTTCATTCGATTTGCGTACTCCGTTGAACGCGGTCGGACACCCCGGCCGGTTCCACGCTCGCTGCGGGCTCGCGACGATAACAAACGCACTGGCATTTAGGGGAATCGAGGGTGGACGGACGCGGACTTTACAAATACCGAGCGCGTGCCACAGAGGGGCGATAATATATATTTTTTAAAATGCTAATTTCAACCGAACGGAGCGATAAGAAATGAACTGAGCCGAGCAACGGGGCAGGTTCTCTCTGTAATCGATTTCAAAATTTGGTTGCTATCCGTCGAGAGTGTCTCGGTTTCGTCGGTGCGAGTCGACCGCAGAGTTGGGCAAAATATGTAATTAGATACAAATTTCGGATCGCGAATAATAGATACAAAATCTGTAATTAGTTACTCGAAGATTTAGATACAAAAGTATCTTGTATCCGACGTTTAATTAGATACTTTTGTATCCGAAGCAGAAGGATCCGAAGCTACGGATACATTTGTAAACTAGTTTCTGTATCTAATTCAAAGATCCTTTCGGATCCTTCAAGATCCTTTTGACCAGCTCGAAGCTTGAATGAACACGTTCCGAGGCCCGAGGGTAGGGCCCCGAGGCCTGAGCCCAGAACACAATAGCAGTACAAGCAGATACAAGATACTTTTGGATCCGAACCTTAAGAGAGAGAGAGAGAGAGATCACGAATTGTTAGTTACGTATCTTTTAGTTGGATCCGGATTTAGATACTTTTGTACTTAAATACTGGCCAACTCTGGTAGACTGGTACCCTGGGTTCCGTTCACGGTTTCCTCTCGACGTAGGAGGGAACGCGGAACTAGCCTCGGCTCGGCGATCGATAACAGAATCGCCTATCACACGCCAGAACTCGGGAGGAAGTACAGGGTGTCGCAAAAATATGCTGCCGATCGAAACGCACGGTCTACGGGAATCTAAAGCTCCTTTGCCGTTTTGTGACACGGAACTTGCTTGTCGAGATGTCGGCTATTAAAAGTTGCCGGTTCTTAGGGTGTCGCAGCAGGTTGCCTCTCCTCAGGGGAAAATCGATTAATAACCGTAGCAGTTGAAGAAGCGACGTAAAACAATTAAACAAAAGGGGAAAACTCCCTGGTTGAAGCTGCCGAATTGCTACCGACTAGCAATTTCCACCCGCTGCCATAGCGATCCGGGCGCCAATCTAGCACTTGATCTGGTAAAAAATTACTTGTTAGTTCCTCAATATTTAGCAATGCCGAAAACGTCGATATCAATGAAATTTAATAAAAATTATAACCAGAACAAGTATTTAAACATGAGTATTCTGTGAATATGACTGTTGATCGAAAAATTACTAATTTTCTTTTGCGAACACTGCCGAACCTATTCAATATTTCTAACAACTCGATGTTAGTACTATGGAATTTTTTGATTCGTACGCGCGTCACGAATTTTTCTCGAGTCCCATACTTTTGATTCAGCTTGTACAATTTTACGGGGCACACGCTACACGCTACGCGATCTGTTTCGTGCCGTTTCTTGCCGTTTCGTGCCGTTTCGCGTGATCTATCACAGCGAGCGATAATAATTACCGCTCTGCGTATATGCGACGTCGTGTGCCAGCGTTTACCGAGAAACCGCGTTCTTGATTCGCTCGATTCGAAGTGACCGTAGTTTTTCAGATGTTACTGCTCGCCGAGAAACAAAAAATTTTTGTTAGATTGTTTTGTCGCCGGGTCAACTCGGTGTTGATGCTTTATACCTTGTTACCGGTATCGTGCAAAGTTCCTTGCCAGAGTTCAGATTCGTTCGACCGCGTTGGAAAACACAGGAAACGAATCGGTTTCCAAAAGCGGAGACAGCACGCGAGGCTGGTTACACTCGCGAATGCCGCCGGGTTAAAGACGGACTAATGACCGCGTTAAACTTTCATCGATCGGAGACACCGAGTCGAGGTCTCGGTTCGATCGGGTTCCAATCAGTCCCGGACATTACGAATTCATAAATCCGCACTCCAAACGTCGGCGACGCGACACGTTCTCGCGATCGTTCGATCTCTACGCGGAAGGAGATATGCGACATGCCGCAGAAGGTACATGTACATACCAGAGATTCCTATTTCACGTGTAGCAAACGAATCTGGATTTCAATCCTTGTAACGTGTTAAGGTGGTAGACTTGTTTCTAAGATTGCATGGGTGCGGGATGCGCCTTCTCATTTCTCGGTAATGCAAAGATGGGATTTCTCAGTAGTTAAAAACGCTAGATAAAAGATCAATCTTGGCCGCGATCGCCCTCAAAAGTCTTACTTTTACGTTTACGAGACGTAATTTGCATTATTCGGCAGCATATAGCTGTCGCAGCTTTATGAAAATAGCTACATGCGCAGTGCGCAGCTTTATTCTTCCGAATAATGTAAATTACAAAATAATTCCAATTATCGATCGTAAATGTTATCAAATTTGAAAATGCTTTCGGCGCTACCGTCTCTATCAATTAATATAATATAGCAATTTTGCAAAAGATTTACTCCTTTCCTGACGTTTTGGTTCTGTTTTGAACCTTTATCAAAGGTGGAAATCTGCTTCTAAACAAAAAATATATATATGTAAATATAATTATATGTGTAAATTACGCCTTGTAAACGTAAAAACAGGACTTTTGAGGGCGATTGTGGTGGCGGTTCAAGTCGAGTGGAGGCCTTGAGCGGTAAAAATTTTGGTCTTTTACATAAAAAAACAAGTTTTAGTCTTGGCAGCCTATAACGTTCGTGGTATGAAAAAAGCATAATTCACAATTGAAAATTGGAGAAGTTGTTCCAATCGTTTGTAAATGAATTGAATTCTTTTAAATTATCTTTTTCAATCGAATTGTTTTTGACTCTCTCAAACGAAAAACATGAACGCATCAGTCGCCGGACTCGAAAGTGCCGAATGGATCTGTATTCACGGATCCATCTTCGCGAATCTGTATTCATAGATAGAGGGGTAGAAACAGATGTTTAGTGAGCTCTCTCTCTCTCTCTCTCTGCTCGGACAGCAGGCTCCATTTACTCTGACCGATCTTATCGCGTCGTCCCTGATCAATCCATTAACCGGCGACGACGAAGTCGCCAGAGCCACTCGACTTCCTCTAAATTGTGCGCACAGGGAGTAGCAAATGGATTCGTATTGAAACGACCGACGCGGTGCGACGTGTCCAACGTCGAACGTCGAACGCCGGATGCGTTCATACCGAGCTGCTAATTGCGCGCGAACGCTGCCCCCCGAAGTGGTTCGTAGCCCTGGGTCAGGGCAACGAGCACATCCAATTTCCCTTGGAGCAAAAACCGAAGGCAAACAATGTCGAACGGCGTCTCGTCTCGCATTCTCTCTCCCTTTCTCCGTGCACCGTACCCCAAGGAGGCGTAGCTTCGTTTTCGACGTTAGCGTCCCACGGGGGGCAGTCCGTATGCTTAGACGCTGCCTATTTCGCAGCGAGTCACGTGGAAAGGAGGTTGATCGCGCGCTGGGTAATATTATCCACTACACCTGTCACTGGCAATGCAACAAGAATGGCGAAAAGGAGGTTGAACCGAAGTAGGTGTCGCGTGGTCTGGTCGGACAGCAAAGTACTCCCGATACGAATCGAGACCAGTCGAAATTCGCTGCATTTCGTTTCGATATTGTCTCTGTCGCGAAATCGTTCAACCGCGTCGATACCCTCGAAACGAAACGCTTCGCCCGTGCGGATCACTAGAGATCACGGTTTTGGACGTGTATTGAGGATACATGTATTCACGTGTTCATACTTCTTTATACACGGATACACGGGTACTGAAGTAAACGTGTACACGTGTATTCTCAATACACGTGAAATGGGTGTCTCTAGTTAGAACCGAAGAGCGACGATCTAGCGGAAACTGTTCTTCTCGCGAATCCGCCGCGACAAAATTGGATTTCCAGATCGGGACTGAAAACAGCGTGTAATCGTTCGATTCGTTTGCTTCTTAGGAGCGGACGCTTCGTGACCAGGAGCAGCGGTAACGTCGAAGCAGAAGGAAGGGCAAGGTGCCGGGGCAATCGCAACGAGGCAGGAGAACAGGAAGAGGAAGAGGGAGAGGAAGAGAGGAAGAGGAAGAGAAAGAGAAAGAGGACGCTGCAGCTAGGTTCGCTCGCTGGTATGAGAAGAGAATCGGTGTCGAGGTTGGTGATGCGGTTCGCGTGACGATCGCCGGTTCTCCGACGAGATCTCGTCGAAATCTGTTTGAAATCTCGTCTGGTCCGCGGTGACACGGTTCTCGCTTCGATTCGAGCCTGAGCCGAGCCGAACCGAGCCGGAGCGTTAATCCTTAGGACGGGGACACGGGCACCAAGGGAGGCAAGATAGTATGACGGTGATGCTGCTGCAACGTTCGGTCACCCCGCAGTCGACGCACAGCCAAAAGACAGCGAACAAGGACTGCAGCACGAAACCGCCCCTCTTGTTCCTTCTGGACGACCGTCAGGAGTACCGACATTCCACGGACAACAACATCGCTACCCCGATCATCGCAGCAACCAATCGAAACATTCACAACCCAAACCACAACAACAACAACAACAACATCATCATAACGAACGACATCGGCCGCAACAATAATATCTACAACAACTTTGTTCTGGAGAGAGACGACAGGGACGACAGAGAAGACAGAGGAAACGGTTATTCCTCGTTCGGCCCCCACGAGGCGGCGTCGTCGGTGACGTCGACGACGTCCCATAGACGCGCCGACTGTGGCCAGGACGTCGCGATGCGATATTACCGGCTCTGGATCTATACCTGTAACTTGGTGCTGCTCGGTAGCGCGCTCGGTTTCGCCGCCGCGGTCTCGCGAACGCTCTTATTCACCGGCGATCCACGACGATACGTGGTCCCAGGGGTGCCACGCGCGTTCGACCCGACGGCGCTCTACGCTTATCTCGCCCTGGCCACGCAGCTCGGGCTTGTCCAGCTCCTGGGTTGCATCGCTGCAAGAAGGCTCAGCGCTAGGCTGCTCAACGCTTATTGGATACTACTTCTGGCCCTGCTGTTCGGCGACGCGGTCATCGGGGTTGCCTGGGTCTTCCGGTTCGAGAGGATGCTCGCCGAGCTCAGGCCGAACCTCAGGCAACGGCTTCAGGTCGGTTAGCTCCTTCCTGGTCTCCCCACATCCCGACATCCCAATGTTCCGCAAACTAGAGGTCGTCGTTTTCAACGTGTACTGAAATACACGTGTACACGTGGTACGCGAACCGTCTACTACGAATTTAACTCGGCGTTGATAAGGTATTATAGAAATAAATACCTTTTTCATAAATATAAGATTAGGTATTGCTCAAGAGGCTTGTAATTTATCAGAGTAAAAACGCAGATCCACGAAATTGAATTTTTATTAACAACTTAACAACTGTCACGCGTTGTTACAATGTTACGATCAATCTAAAATCTCTGGGGTCTGTGAGACCCCACCTAACTAACGCCGGGTTAAGGATCCGTGAATTCGAATCCCTCAATTTTTACTACACGGTTCACGTACCACGTGCATTTCTCTACACGTGAAATAGGCAGCTCTACTAGAAAACACCTTGATATTTTTGCTTCTGCTCCGAACCATCGATTCACGAGGGATCAAAGTTTCGCGAATTTTTGCAGGTTCCCGGTAGAATCATCGGCTAACTATTCTTTTCCGGTTCTTCCTCGGTACGCGGCAGAGTTTCCCTGCGTTCTTCGCTTCTAGTTTCAGCGTTCTCCGAGGTCGGTGTGTTCTCTCGTCGTTAGGGCACGGTTTATCGATCTTTCCTCAGCCGCATCGCCGTCTCCGTCGTCGTCGTGTCGCAGAACCGACCGCGAGACCTTGTCTTAGCCTTGCCAATGAAACCGATCGGTAAATCGAATTCGTCGTGTCCGAGTTGCCGTTCCGCTTTCGACGCGGTCAAAGACCGGGGCCTGATTTTCGGGAATCGATTTCGTGCGGATAGCGATTTCCCGTAGCTGGCAAGATCGAGAAAGAAATGGCACTTGTTTGTCCACGCTCTGGATGTTCTCACATATTTTTAGCAAGCTCCTTCGATCCTGTCGGCTAGATCCGAGCTCAGATCGGTTGGGTAAGAGCCCGTTCAGACACGGCGGAAACCGCGCGATTTTTATTTCTGATTGTTCGACCGCGCGGATGCGTGTGAACGAATCCATATACGCTAATGTAAATAAGGTCCGCGCGGTCGAAAACGCGCGGATTCCGCCGTGTCTGAACGGGGTCTTACTCTCGTCTTTGGATTGTTCGGTTCGTGGTCGTTGTAAAAGCTGTCTGTCTGCCTCGGTTAAACTTCACGCGGTAACAAACGATCGACCAACGTGCTCGAAGCCTCGAGGCAACGGAAAAAACTTGGGGATCGAGTATCGACGAATGGGGGCGACTTTAGGTTGGGGCTTGCGGAGGTAGCCCTCTCGGGAATCGGAGAGACGGAGCGGTAGAAGGAAACCGATTGGAGCGGAAACAAGCAGAAAGAACCGGAAAGGAGCGGGAGGAAGTAAAAGGCGGCGATTTCGGCGACGTTTGCGTCTCCGATCAATCGCGGACGCACCTTAAACAGATTTCGTACGGCCGCTTCCCTGGCTGAAATTCGGTGGGAATGATACGCTCCCCCGCCGCGATACGCATCAATATGTAACCCGGCTGGAAATTTGCTTAGGGGCTCCGACTGGCGAAGATACGGAAGATTTAGCATCTCCTTCGCGGTAAGAAGACGATTTTTCTTGCCAGAGGGAAAATAGATTGGCGCGAGTCGTGCGTAGCAGAAATCTTCCGCCCGGCGAGCTAATTTAGGGTAGAATACCGGAGAATGCCGTAGAATAGCAAATAGGGGAGAATAGGAAAACCCTGCGCTTCTTCTTTTTTTGTTAATCAACCGGTATTTAGGAGGAAACCTGGATCGTTTCGCGGAATTCAATAAGGGGGATCTATACCCTCGGATTGTAACTAGAAAGGAACTAGAATCTTACTAGAGAAAGCAAGCAACTCCATGTTTATCAATGTTACCAAACATTTTTTCTGCGCAGAGGTTGATAACATTGATAAATACCCCAAAACCTGAGAGTATAGTTCCCAAAAATTGATAACTTCCCGTCACGTGTCGATCGATGCCGAAAGTCTTTCCAAAAGCTTTGGATCGCGATCCACGAGATTCGGCGAACGGTCAACGGAACGGTCGATCGAAACGCGATTCAACCGTCGGCCGAGTTGTCGGAGACTTCGCGCGAGTTTAAATGCCAAGCGGTTTAACAACGGGAAAAGTTACGCGTCGCGAACTTGCCAGGAAATACGTAAATATCTGCATTCTCGTTTATAAATAGCCGGCACAGCTATGCCGACTACGGCACGAATATTATTCATACCATGTCGTGCAAACTATAGCTGTTCGCGTCGGTCGGTCAGCCAACCAGAGCTCGGCGAGGCCGTTCAAATTATTATGAGATTGAAAATTGCGGAGATCCAGACCTATTCAAACGCTTATCCGTTCGATCGGGGATCGTTGCGGCGCGGTGCATCGAGACGGATCCGTGTCCGCGACAGAACCAATTCCGTTCTCGCGTTCTTACGAGACACCGGGTAAGCCGGAAATTCCTCGAAACCGATCGAGAAATCTCCGACCCCCGGAGGATCACTCGAAGATCCACTTCACTGCGCGAGCCGACTCAACGTAAACCTCGTGTTCCCCAATCCTCGAATTAAATAGATTCGCTAGGAATCTCTGTCTAGATCAGGGTTCCCCAAATTGTGCTCCGCGAAAACAGTATTAATAACAATAACGAGGTTTTTTTTCCTACATTTTGACTATAATAATTTTACGTATGAATTTTACTAAGATTTATTGATTATCTCCGTCAAAATTGAAAGACCCTTAAAGTGCTCCGTCAGAGAAAAAGTTTGGGAAACCCTGTTCTTACGAAAATCTGTCAATTAACAACGGAAGCAATTATCGGCGCTGGCTTCGATCGGTACCGTTCCCTTCAAAGAAAACTAGCTGCGGTCAACTCGGTAGATATTTCGCTGGAGGTTTTTCGTCTCTGGAACGAGCGTGTCGGGAAATGGAATTTTCTCGGGAGAGCGGTCGCGACCGCGGCAGGGAAGAAGCTAAAACGACGCGTAAAAACGAGGCGACCCTTTTTCACGGAGTTCTCGAATCGGCGGAGCGCGCGATGAAAAGTTGTCGAACAGCGAGAAGCTCGAAAACACGGTCCCGTTTACGATACGGCAGCGTTTCTCCGGGGCGAACCCGATCGGACACGTACTAATACAAGCTAATAGAAGTTGGACGCGGTCCACGGTTCCCCCCGGAATCGCGACACGAACCTGCCCTTTTTGCTGGTCGATACTCCATTGAATGTTACCCCGCGATAAGACCGACCACGCCTCCACGATTCTTCCTAGCTTCAACTCCAACGGAAACTGATTTCTCTTCTCTCCTATTCTCTCCTTTCTACGACTCGAGTCGACTCTGCTCTGCTCTGCTTTGCTTTGCTCTGCTCCCTACTTATTGGATCGTTACGTGAGCGACGCGGTGACTTTTTTCCCCTCTGAATTTCATTTTCCGAGGAGACGTGCAAACAGGGCAAACTTGAACACGTTGTCGTCCCGTCCGGCTAAAACCACGCGTTACCACTAGACGCGGGATCAAGTTCTCACTCGAATGACGCACGGCGGGCCAAACTGACGGGTTCTGTTTCAGAATCAAACAACTTTCGATAGAACTGAGATAGAGCGATGATTTTTTCCAAAATCCTGAGGCAGTGGACAAATTTCGCGACCGGATTTGAGATCAGCGTGGCAAAATCTACGGAAAATGATGTATAAACTGCGGATCGCTATGCAAAATAAAACTTTTCTTCATGAATTACAAGATTCTGGAATCAAATAAAAGTTGATTGCTTCCTTTAATACTGTTAACAGGAGGAAATTAATATGTCCATACTTTTAGATTCTTTAAATCTTCCTACCGTTTAAGATTGCGGCTGTTCATTTTTGTTATAAATGCGTAAAATCCGCAGTCTAATGATGTATAGCGTGTCAAGAGAAAAATCAATTGTACTTGGAATTCTGCAAGTTTAATACAGATTTTCAAAGTGAAAAAGTATCATGAATATTTCGGCTTTAATTCAAAAAACAAATCATCGTTCCATCTCAGTTCTATCGACAGTTGTTTCATTTTGACAAAGAATTCATCAGTTTGGCCCACTGCGTGGCGCGCATCGTACGCTTCGCTCGATCGCAACGATCACAGAGCTTCGAGCAAACAGGAAATCGTTAACGGATTTCGCTAGATGCGATTTCCTTCGTATTTGAGTTTGGCGTTGAACGCGGAAGCGTATCGATACGTGGTAGAACGGGAAACTCGTCGAGGATCAACGATCGCCTCGAAATTGTTGGTTTGGATGCGGCTCGAGCGCATCTTGAAAGCGATCTCGAGGCTCGAGCCTCCTTTCGCCTCGAGTTCCAACAAAGATCGAAGAAGCGTCGCGACGCGACGCTGCGACTTGGAAGCCGACGCGGAACTTTGATTGAGCAGCCTCGTAAATAATTCCGAGCTACCGTAAACGCTCGGGTATAATGTATCCAAGCCTCGACCATGCTCCGAGCGTGTGCAAAGTCGCCTCTACGATCGTGTTTCTTTTTATCCGCGCGCGCCCGTCGTCGTTCGTTTCCCTATTTCGAGGAGAACGAAAAGACGAAACGGAATCAGCTATAAATCGAAAACGGTGTCGGAGGAGCGATGTGCTCGATCGAACTTGGCTCGGTTCGCGTCGACTCGATGCATGGCATTTCGACACAAGATTTGCGGTCCGCGGTCGCGGTCGCAATCACAATCGCGCTTCGTCGCGTCATTACCGTTTTGGCGATTGCCAAAACGAGCCACTTATTTCGCGTTTAACGACGCACAGGACCGAACCGAATCGCTTCGCCTTGTATAGCGCCGTTACATAGACGCGACAGCTCGGTTTCTAGCGACTCCACGCGATTCCGACGTTGTGCGGATCGACACTCTTCTCGAACGATCGATTCATCGATCGCGTGATTTCCAGCCTACCCTCAGTGGTCCACTCTTTTCCCCATATTAGAACAACATGGAGCTTTCCATGGAAATGATGTATAGCATGTCAAAAAAGAACATTTTTTTGGCGCGTGATATTGGATAAAAAACAATTTTCTTGAAATTGTGCAATTTTAACGATTTTTTTTCAAGGTTAAAAAACGTTGATACCATAAACTCTCTATTTTTCCGACAGTCTGCAATGTTTCAGCTTCACTTTAAAAAAAAAAATCATCGCTCTATCTCATTTTTATCGAAAGTTTTTTGATTTTGACACAGAATCCATCGGTTCGTCCCACTATGGCGTCCTAGCGGCGCCGCTCGAGTGCAAAGGGTTAAACTTCCAAATATGTAGTCCTAAAATCTTCGCGAACTGCTACATATATCGCCATCCGGACCACTGTGCACCGCGCGAGTCGATCGACGCGTCCGGAATTTCGAGTAATCCGATAACCCCGACCGATAACAAATAACAACGAGCTACATTTTATTCCGGCGGGGCGGAGCGTGCGAATAATTCCCCTCGGAATAGGGAATATTATTCTTGTGACAGGTTTCGAGGTAATATCCGGGGCTATCGGCCATTTCGAAAGTTCTTTGTTCGAACATGAAGGATGACGGTCGTCCAAGGGTTTGTCAGGCTCCCCCGCAACCCTTGATCGCGGATCGCGTCGCGCGTCGGGGTGAGGCGAAGCCGAGGCGAGGTGAGGCATAGAAATCAGTGTCAGGGAGATTACAATGGCAACCTTTGGCCCGTTTCACCTCGTTCCTCTTCCCGTATCCGCAGTCATTATTCTTAGCCTCGTTCTTATCTGGGTCGATCGCATAATCGACGGAAAATGTGCGTGCTCCCGGAGCCTCCCACCCTCCGGATAATCGACCCGAATGTAGGACCGTAGGGTCGTGTCTAGTTCGTTTCTCCGCGGTCGTCGTCGCGATCGTAAAACCTTTCGATCCCGTCGTAACTCATCGGTGGACTGCGGAGCTTTATGCGTTTATGTGGACGAATTAAGAAGATTTAAGGACATCGGTGTATGAATTTCAGCGTAATGTAGCAATTAAAACAAGAAAGAAATTTCGATTTGTCTCCTATATATCTTGCAATCTATGCAAAATAAAACGAGGATTCGAAAACTCGGCGGTAGCTACGCGACTGCGTTGTCAGCTTTTGGCTGGACGATCGGAGACGTCTCTAAAGTTCTTCGATAAAATAGCGTTGCTTCTTATATCTTCTTAATCTTTTCATTTCCTTAGACTGGGTTAGTTTAACTGTTGTGTAGTCAACCGGGTACCCGGGTACCTATTTACTGTATTTCTTTCAACAATTTCTCTGAATATCAAATTTCTAAATGCTTTCGGCGCTACCGTTCCGATCAATTACTAATATAACCTTTGATGAAGGTTCAAAACGGAACCGAAACGGCAGGAAAGAAATAAAATTTTGCAAAATTGCTATAGTAGTAATTGATCGAAACGGTAGCGCCGAAAGCATTTAGAAATTTGATATTCAACATTTACGATCGATAACTGAAATTGTTTCTCTGAATGTCCATTCTTTACTCGCTAATATATTAATTGATAGTCTTACAACGAGAATTTATACTGAGAATTATGTTAAATACAGAAAAGTTTTAAATAATCCATACATTTCGGTTGACTACACAAGGGTTAAAAGGGTGAAGAACCAAACGGGGCTCTTTCGTGGACAAAGTAAAAGTGTCCTCCCGCGGTCGAGGATGGATTCAGGGGAAAGAGGCGAATGTGCGACGAGGCGCGAGGGTAAAAGGTAGAAGGAAGCGCGTGGTCGCGTGGTGTGGCACGACGCGACGTTTCCTTAAATCAATAATGTTTCAAAGTGGAAATTCTTCCCAGTTCCTCGACACTGTGCTCTCTCTCTCTCTCTGGCCAGGATATTTATAGCGATGTATTTGCGGCGCAGACCGAATACGGCAGAGATCTGCGGTTCAGCGAGCAGTGGGACCGTTTGCAGAAGGAATTCGCGTGCTGCGGGGTGATCGGTCCCAGGGACTTTGGCGGAGCCGGAAACTCACGGCCCTGGCCTCAGACTTGTTGCGGGCCCACCGGAAACGCGACCGACACCTGCCAGCAACCGTACGCCAGGGGCTGCGACGAATCCCTGATCAGATGGCTCCGGAAAACCGCGGACTTGCTGTTCGTCCTCGGGTTCTGCGTGATCGCGTTTGCCAAGCTCTGTTTCCTCGGGATCCTGCGCTACGAGATCAGGGAGATGATACAGAAGATACGACTGCTCCGGGAACCACCCCCGTCCGCTACCACCCTCGCTCAATGCTCGTCGCAGGTCACGCCGGAAGCGATCAACAACGGGAACGTCGTTCGACGGACCACCCTGCCCAACGCTCTTACTCCTTCCGGTAGGTCCACGCTCTCTACTAACATTTTTTCGTTTGACGCTTCGTTTTCGAGACAATCCAGAGTGGTGTCTCTCCGTCCTTAATGATCGTTTAAACATGTTTAAACAATCATAATGTATTAATATTGCATATCGCTGTATTCGGGAAAGTCTAAGGAATCTTTTGCTGTAAAGATCAATTCAATATCTTTCATAATAACATCACAATATTTGTTCGAAGTTGAAAAATATTATACAATATACAAATGTCTCAAAAACTGTGCGTCTAGGAGAAAAATCAAAGACAGATTCGGAATCAGCTCAGAAAACTCTATAAGAATTGCATAGTGAGAATCGAAATCCTTTTTGGCTGTTGGACAGTGATATTAGTTGATTATTGCCCTACTCTGCTGTATATATAACTTGGACATTTTTTGAGAAGTTGGAGCAATTAGTTTTACCGCAAAACGTGAAAGAAAATGTTTGAAAAAATTGCAATTGGCGGGAATTACAGAGAAAATACTGGTTGTTGTTTACAACCTTCTTATGGGGGCCTATATTGAAAAGTTGAAAGATACATTTTGTAGATCTGTGTCAATTATAAGAATTACTCGTAGGCCTTTCCGAAAAAAAGAGGGACGACAGTGATTAGTATTTTTTTCGAGTTCGCCGCGCTTGTACTCGGTTTATCGCTCGGACAACCCGCCCGGGCCAATTAGAATTCGCGAGATTACTTCGGAAGTAGAGCAAACGAGCTGCCCGCCCCTCCAGCCGATAAACATATTTTTCTCCGCGGGATCGCGTGACGGAACGACGATCGGCCTGATCGAGATTCTTCAACTGCAATCAGCCGGCGCGCATTCGCTGTTGTGCAATTGGCATTATCCTTGGCCGATCTAGGTATCGCAGATGACTCGCGCGGGATTCCCGAACAACCGATTTTCGAAACTGTTCTCCTAGGATTTTGTTGACCGCGTTTTTCCTAAACCCTTTGCCCGTTGAGACAGTCTTCAAGATCGTACGCGATCGGCGATTGGAATGTCGACCGTTCTATTCGCTCGTTCTCTTTTGTATTTGTTCGATTTTGATAAACAGTACTGTCGAACATTCTTTTCGCTCGTTCTCTTCTGTATTTGTTCGATTTTGATAAACAGTAATGTCGCACATTCTTTTCGCTCGTTCTCTTTTGAACTCGCGAAAAAAGGGAAGCTTGCTCGAAGATCGCCGGTGTAATTATCCTCGGGCGAGATTCTCTTCAACACTGTTGAAATACGAGTCGTTCCACGGCGGAAGCAAGCGGAAGCCGTAGAACGATAAAGCGTACGACACGAGGTAATTGGTTTTTCCGCGTTTACGTTATTTCCCGTTTAACTCTGCTCGTTGATCCGATCTTTTCGCCTTGATTGTGCGAGCGTTATCGACTGCGAAGCCGGTAAACTGCGACAGAAAGGACTAAGAAAGAATGCTAGTCGAGGTCGACCTTAATCAACGTTTATCGAACGACGTCTATCCGCGACGAAGGCGCGTGCACGCCAGAAATCTCCTGATTACGGGGCAGAACTGTCTCGTCTCGTTCAGTCCCGTCCCGTCTCGACTAAGCGCGACAAAAAGCTATTTTCCGTGTCACCCTTTCCACGAGGTCTCCAGAACAAAGTTCGCGAACCAGTTCGCCTACACCGTATTCCTTCCTTCTTCTCCCTTTCGAGGTATGCCTTTCACCGTTCGCGTTTCAATCTAGGCCTCAATCGCCCTAAAAAGTACCATTTTTTCGTTTACGAGGCGTAATTTGCATTATTCGGCATTGTATGCTTCCGAATCGATCTTTCATTCCAGCGTTTTTGACTACTGAAAATCCCCATTTTTGTATTATCGGGAAATGAGAACGCGAATCCCGCACCCTAGCAATCCTGGAAAAAGCAGTTCACTCCCTTAAGCCCATAAATAACGCTAGAATAGTTTCTTCCGACTTTTCGGGCAAAATACTCCACCGAATCGGTCGTCGAATTCAATGGAATTTTTCGAAATCGCTACGATGCATCGGGTGATTCCCGATGTCGGAGAGCTTCGCATTATCGACCCCGTTGCCCCGTCCTCGTTCCCGAAAACTGCTAATTATTCGCCGAGTTCTCGGTGGGTCGGAATTGTTACGGTTTTTATCGGCGAGTGAGAAGCGAGGAGGAGCCCGGCAGCTCGTAAAAATGAACGATCGCCTCGTTCTATCTCGTGACTCTGTCGGCACCTCGTTAGGAACATTTCCACTGGCACCGTCTTGGCTCGAAATCGTTGATTCCGTGAGAAACGGGAAAGCGAATTCGGGATTCGTGAAAATCTTCATCCACGCCCGTAAACGACGAAACAGCTTTTTGTCCGATCGAATGTATCAACACACGACTATGTAGACCAGCGGTTTCCCCAGCGGTTTTAATAGAAAATTAATGTTCATGATATCTACAAATAAATAAACTTCACATCGTAACGTAACAGTACAAATTCGGATATTGTATAGGGAGGCGCGGAAAAAGATTCTTTTTAGGGAGACGTAATAGCATAAAGGTTGGAAACCGCTGATGTAGCCGCCACCGATGTGTTAGCCATTCGATTAGAATTACGAGCCATACGGAGATTAACGACGAACGATTGTGAGTAGCTAACAGAGTTGTAGATTTACATTGTGGTACACGCGTCGGTGCTCGAGTTCTGAACGGGAAATTTTACTCCGACCACGGTCACAATAGTACTGCGGTCGTCGCCTCGGTTTTTCATAAATGGTTAAGGGTGGATTTAATGAATTAACAATAAATTAACAAAGTTTTATAACAATGGATATAAGGTATTCTTTCATATTTTGCAACTTCAAATTTATGATCCAAGTGGGCATGTCCCTTTAAATTCCGTTTGTCTCGAGGCACGCACACGATTATGGTTCTGTCTCATCGACACCCCTAGGACGGATGACCATTAATTTTTTATACACCCTGTACTTATTCGGTTGATTCGGATCCAAACGATAACTTTCGGCGTGTTGCGTGTCGCGCGTTTACGAATACGAGGAAGATATTTACCGAAGAGTATCTGGCCTCGTTTATCTGCTCGAAAATATGACCTTTGTAGTTGCGCGGGTGGCTCGTAACCTCTGCTCAACTTAGAATTCCGCTATCGTTCCTGTAATTATGGTTTGCCGGCAGACGCGCGACGATGAGCGGGGGGCCAGTCCGTGGCCCTAACGCGGGTCGAGCCGAGTTGTGGCGGAGTGCTAAATACTTATTATCCGCGAGCACGCAACGTCCCAGTTCTTCGACGCTAATTGGAACCGAGCTAACCAGCCACGGGTTTTCGTTAAAATACCGAGCACTGATTTGCGGACCGAGATCGCGAAACGCCACGGGATTTCCGTTTTGGCTCGCAACCCTTCCATGTTTCCGTTTGTCTCTCTCTCTCGAGCTTTCGACTCGAGCGTCGTTCCATCCCTCGCAACGGCCGATTTACTCGAAACCATAACTTGCTTCGCGATCCCAGCGGACGCGTGCATAATTCCGCTGACCAACAAACATCTGCCGCGCATTCCGATAACCAATCGGCGATTCCCTGAAGATCGTCGAGCGCGAAGGCAAATTTCATTCTCGGATCCTTGATCTCTAAAATAAATCGAGAGACATCTGAAATTGGCGAGTTTATGGTGTCCCTTACAATCGAAAGTACACGTTTCTAACAAAATTGAGATTGCTCGTTCATGATCAAAGCCGGAAAACTAGTAATGTGGGTTAAGAAGGGTTAAGAAGTGTCGGCAACTCAGCTGGGACACGTAAATTTATGGTATGGGCGGATGAAGTATCGGAGTTATTGGGTTTTGTAGATAAGGATTCTTGATTTCTTGTGACAGTTAACGATTTTCGCGCGGCACGTCATCAAAGTATAGTTCTTCACGAACATTTAAAAAAAAATTCCAATCGAATCGATGAAAAACTGAGTCGCGGGCAGATTTTTGTCCAAAAAGATCGGTTTCTCGCCCACTGTGCGCCGGGGCAACAAGGTTGATTCTAGGGTCCCCATCGAACGAGAAACGAGGGGAACTATGAAGATATCTATCCGTCGTCCATTTGCCCAAGTGTTTGCATAGAAAGCAAAGTCCGAGAATCCCGCGGAGATTGTGGAGAAGGCACTCTGATCCCTCTTTCAAAAATATCTAATCTCACTCGAAGGTGGGCGTCTAATATCGAGCGCGACGCTGCGCTGAAATCTTTCGTGTGCATGTACGATCGTTGTCTCGATTTATTTATTCAGTATTTGTTGGTATAACATTTTCCAAATACTAATGAAGTGAAATGAATACGAACGGTAGATGCTAAATCCTAATCTTACATTTCTCGAGGAAGAAATAAAAGACCGTATGAAAAAGCTAAAATCGGGACGTTGCGTTGGTCGAAGATGAAACCGTCCGTTTCGAACGGACGTGGTTGTTCGATATAGATCTATAAATAAAAAATAATGCACGGTTGATGATTCGTAATCCATCGATTGCGTAGCGCCGATACTTTTCTACGTATTCCGGCTGGTTTCAGGGAACGCGTCGTTCCTGCTGCAAACGGAGGACTGTAGCGCGGGTCGGCACCTCCTGCTGTCGAATACTCTGCAGGACGGGGGTGCGGACAGCGACACGAACAGTCATTCCGGACTGATCGTCGAGGAGACGACGCTGACGTCGGCGAGCCACAACTGCAACGCCCGGGAGAAGAGCAACGGGAACAACAACTACGAAATGCGGGAGTTCAACAGGAGGCTGCTGCTGTCGAACGGCGGCAGCCCCGTCATGGGGATAACGACGGCCGGTCAGGGCAGGCGCACCTGACTATGGAAGTGGTTGCGAAACACCTCGAACCGTCTCCTCTACAGGAGCAACCGGTCCGCTGAGATCACCGTGTATAAGTAAGCTCCGCTCGCGTGCGCTGCCCTACAATCTACGCCCTATATGCCCCACACACCATATTTCGTTTATGGTTTATCGCTTGTCACGAAACCTAAGCGTACCACACATCCCCTACCAACTCCCTGCCACGAAAAACGACGCGAGCCGCTCCTCGGATTCCTTTACAAGCTGGACCGGAACTGGGTCAACCCGAGCCACCTTGAAACCGCTCCACCCGGGCCAGGGATGCCGCCACCTGACTCCCGATTCCCGGATAAGGTCTAGCAAACTTCTACAGCAGTCCCTACTCTGTCTCCGTCGGTCAAACTCCGAAAAAGCACGCGACTTCACCAACTCTCTGTCGAAATTGAAATCTGAAAGACGCTATTCACATTTTTCGGAACAATCCTGCTTCCTCGAAGCGAGAGAACGTTCGGACGAAAGCTTCGGAGCGAGAGGAATTCGAACGTCGACCAGTTTCGGAGACACGGTCTGGCCCAGTTTCGCGAAACCTTTCGTACACGGGGTGTTCACGTTGTCCGTACGTCGACGTTCCCGTGCCACCGATCTTTGGTTCCTTCGGGATTGCCTAGCGGGTCACTCTCCGAACTCCGACGAGAGCGGGAGCAACCAGGTTGCACCAATCGGACCGTAGATAAGACACGGAGTGCTCTGCCGATTTGGATCGAATTGTTCGAAGGAAGAACGTCGAGTGCCGGTAATCTCAACGCCCCGTGTACAGTATACGGTGTACGATAGATCGGATCAGAAAAACATTTTTCAGGAAATCGACAACGCCCCATACGGGGAAAATTTTTCAGAATATCAAAATCGAGTACGCAACCTGAAGGGATCACCGCCCAGCTTTGGGATTGGAATTTGGCGTCGAACCACAACTTTCCCCGTGTGGGGCGTTCTCGATTTCGCGAAAAAAGTATTCTTTCCAATCCGGTCTAGTATACAATGTACAGCAGGGAGTTTCAACTTGATCCCCTTTCATTAGTATAAAACCTCTTGCCACTATACATACGCACAGCCTTAGAGTTGGTGGGCGGCAGAAGTGGCACGAGAACAGGGACGAAGTTCTACGGCAACGAAGAAGTCGAAGAGTGGGGGAAGTATCTAAGCTCGCGCGAGCCACATGTTGGAACTCCCTGATTCACAGTGTATACCGTGGGTTACCCTGGGTTGGTCGACAACTCATTTGACCGACACTGTTTTCATCAACGATTGGACCGACGCGACAGTAACTTTCGTCGCCACTATGTTTTCATCTACACGGTCAAATCATCGACTTATGTCTTCATTGACACGGTTTGGCCGACATTAACACGGTCAAATCGTCAATGAAGACAGTGTCGGTGAAATGAGTTGTCGACCAACCCAGGGTAACCCGTATGCTGTATGCCGTCGGCGAGCTTTGCGAGACGAAGGACCAAACCCACGGACGACAGGCAGATAACGGTAGCGAGAATCCGGCAACCGGACGTTTCGTAATCGAACAAACTGAACAAGTCCGAGCGGACGAGAATACAATAATTAGATGGTAGTGTACAGAGAAAAAAACTAAAGAGATATACAATACGTACATCCACGTAAAGACTCGCACACGCATACCCATACGCATAATAGACGAACGGACGTAATAGACAGACGACTTTTTCAATCGAGACGATCGGAAGCGCTCATCATTCCTGAGAAGACAATACACGCGCTCGTAGAAACGGTAGACTAGCCGAAAACGAACGAAAGAGGACACGTTTGAGCTATTGATTTTTCCAATATCCGCGATCGTGTTCCGGTTTCGCAGGTGCATGCACTGATTCCCCATCGAATCCGCAGAGGGGTTCGTGTTCGATTGCTCGGTTCGTTTCTCCCTGTTTCTTTGGCCGTTCGAGTAGAGAGTCGCGAGTCGCGGCAACTTCTTTCTTAGCCTCTCGACCTCTCTCGGCCTATACGCGCGATTCGAACGACCACGCGAAAACCCGGGATATAATCGACGCGGGAAAACAAAGGGAAGAAAAGAAACAAGAGCAAAGACTCGTCTTTCGGAGAGTCTCGACAGCTTCGATCGACCCGACGAGCAATTAACGCGCCGCGTTCCAACACCTTTCCCGTTCGTTTTTTTCCCCCCTTCTCGAACGAAGGCGCGACGCAACGCGAAAGCATCCTCGAGCAGAGAAAAACACTCGACCAAACGCTCGAATCGCGCGCGCACGGCGGCTACGCGTAGCTTTCCCTCCGAATGCAATCACCGAGCATCGAGCACACTCGAGATCAGACCCTCCGGCCAGGCTACCGAAGACGAGGCGTCGTTCATATTTTTCTATTCAAACCCCGTCCCGTAACACCCTGCTCTCCTACCACTAAATACCGTTGATACCGTCGACGAGGAACCTCGGGAATCCTAAAGCCCAGCGATCTCGAAATCCATTGTCTCTGCCGAACCGAGGCGCAGTGGTCCGGACGGCCGACCTGCCAGTTCATTAACAGGGCAGAAGAATGATCTTCATTTTTAAAAAATGTAGTAGAAACTTGTGTTCACAGAATGTTCATTTTCAAATGTTCGCTCTAATTAAATTAGAAGACTAAGATTGGTCCAGCGGCCCCACCCACAATTTTTATTGATATCATGTGGAAAACAATTGTTTTAGGTTAGTTTTAGGTTGAAAGATAACCCCCTAAAATTTTAAGTCGCTAACCCTTCGTATAAGGATGATATGAGGGTAAATACCCTTAACTGTATCATTTTTTTTCTCGGTTATTAATTAAGATACTCAGATGAAAAAAAAAACGAAAATAGAATCCGAATCCGTAATAAAAAATGTCATGTTCCATTTGAAAAATGTAACTTCCGGTCTCAATCACCTATTTCCGGCCGAAACCGGAAGTTAAAAATATCACCATTTGATGCAGCGCATCTGATTTATAAAATAAACACTTTCAATGATTGAAAATAACCTGTTTTCTAAATTATAAATGGGTGGTAGGGGTGGTCTGAGACACCCTGTATATGTACATATAATATAACCGCATATAAAATTATACACTACTTATGTAATGTTATGCGTCGCGTTTAAAAAGATATAAGTGATCAAGAAGGGACTTAATATTCTGATAAGAAACACTGCACTGTACATTATACCATTATAACGACGTACTTTTATTTGTTTTTCGAAATTTAACTATGTTCCACTAATCCGACCATCTTGAAACTTTATTATACGTTAGATAAGCAACAGAACATTGTTCTTGAATTTTTTGGAAGTGGTCACTCGAAGGGTTGCTTGCAATTCCCACCCGTAAAAAGTTAAATGATTTTTTTCTACCCTTAATAATTTGATCACGATGGTGAAAAAAATGTATGATATGAAGAAGGTCAGTTCGAGTATTTTCGTCTTTTTTTTAATCTGAATATCTTAATTAAGAACCGAGAAAAAAAATGATACAGTTAAGGGTACTTACCCTCGTATCATCCTTATACGAAGGGTTAGCGACTTAAAATTTTAGGGGTTATCTTTCAACCTAAAACCATTGTTTTCGCCGCTGGACCAATCTTAGTTAGTCTGCTAGGCACTTTCATTGCTAAACATTTCGAAAGCAATGCAGATGCATTAAATGCCGATATGATAATGAACTGCTAGAGCCTCGGGAAATTTCGTAATTTTCTTGGCTCCTCGAGATTCCTCGTAAACGCTACATACAGGATCGCGGTCTATCGTTTTCCTATAGGCGCAACGATCGATTGCCGTGCACACGCTCGCGGATTTCAATTAGGAAGAGAAGATCGAATGGAGGACCGCCTCGGAAATCGTCGGACGGCATGCCGGTCCTTAGATTTCCTCGGGCCGGATACAGAGTACATACTCGTGCTCGATCGTCGAACGGTCGACTATTTTCGAGAACGCGAAAGGCAAGCGCGCGTCGTCGATGTTCCTAAAACCCGACATAGGGAGCGACTTAATCCAGAAAAGTAAACTAGAAAATCGCAATTGAACAACGTTTTTTAACGCAGTGTATTTCCGGTAACAGGTTAATCGCGACTCTAGTACCTTCTTTTTGTTGGAAGCATGCTCGTATCAGGATCCGGCCTGGCGCGACATTCAGGGTAGCTTCGGAGCTCGACATTCCAAAGGAACCCCAGAAATTCGAGTTCTCCGGAAGGGCACCGTTGAGAAAACTTCTTGCGGGCCCAGGCCGCGCATTCGCACCATCGAATTTTGGTAAAACGATCGAAATTCGGTGTTCGTTCGGATAATAATGATTGATTTCCATCGAGCTGGTTCGTCCGTCTATCGGGGGAGTCGGTTCAACGACACCGAGCGAAATTCTCGGTAAACTCGATTACGTAGCTCCGTTTCAGCTGTATTTTTAGAGCGACGATTTTGATTGACGCTTGGACGTTTCGTTAGCGTCGGCCGCGTAGAACCGTAGATAATCTCGTTCCGAGGATAGCAGACAGGATTTCTATTAGGTATTTATATCGCGCGCGAGAGAGAGGATAGAATCGATAGAAATAGCTCTCACCAGGACTCGGAACGCGAAAACTAATGAAAAGGAAGACTGCAGCCGCCGAACAAGTTAGACGTTAGACTATCGTAAAACGAGACCAAGTCGCAACTCGCGAGACAAGACCCGACACGCGCGGCGGCTTATAAATAACGAAAGACCAAATCAAAACGTAGAGAATACCGTTCTTTTCCGCGAAACAGGACGAGGGGTGGTTTCTAAAGCTTTTTCAGAGATCGTTCCCGAACCCCTTCGAGCAGCCCGTAACGAACGGACGTTGGCGAACGTTGCGCGCGTTGCAGGAAAAGTGTATCGAAATTTCCGCCGATTCGACGTTGCATTCTTTCCGCTCGTTCTCCGCAAAGAACCACCCCTGGTTCGCAAAGAGCCGCGAGCACGCGCGACCATAACTTTCTCCCGTTCGCTGATTTTTTAAAACTCTGTCAACGAGAGCGTGGCTCGACGTTTATTCAAACTGTGCCGAATATTTTCCAGGTATAAAGTTGACCGTACAATTTACCACATCCACACAGTACACTTTTCCTGCGACAACGCGGTTCGCAGCGAGTGCAAGATCTGCGCGACGCGACCCGGGCCGAGCCGAGCCGAGCCGATTACCAACGCTAATCAGTGACGGGAGTGACGGGAGTGACGAACAACGAGCCATTTCGGTAAATCAAGACGTCGACCAACGATAGAAAACGCAACATTGTGAACACACACGGTGCGGAAAAGTGGTATGAAGGTCTCGAGTTTTATCGGGAATGGGGCCGACTGCGAGCACGGCCGGTGCACCTACTCCACGAACCGAACGGAACTTGAATGAAACGAGAAATCACGGACGCGCGTTCTCTTTCTATCAGGTCGTTGCATATGAAATGTCCGATTTTTAACAGTGACGTTACAACAACTGCAACTATCTCTTATTGATCAAAGAATCACACGTTTATTGTTTCTTCATTCACAAGACTGTTATCTCTATTCTGTAGTTCCTTTTACTATCAACGAACAGTGCGTCGATTAGTACATAAACAGAGAGAGTAGTAGAGCTTGTTCTTACTTTAATCATTTTAACAAACTTCTAACTAACGATCAAATCGTTGTAACCTTTTAACTGTTTTTTTGTAACTGTTTTAAATTGCACCCACTCATTTTTGCACAAAATCCGCAGTCGATTGGTTAGTCGCCATATTTGTTTCGACACGTACAAGAAGAGCACGCGACAATCGCACCGATTGACAAGCAAAAATTGATCAAACCTATTTAAAAGGACATTTATACGTGTAAATTAAAATTGAAGATAGGATCGTAAGCTTTGTACCCCAAAGTGACGTACAATGAAATCGGACATTTCATATGCATCAATCTAATCTTTTTCTCGCGCGTCTCCTCGTCGTTTCTCCTCGCCTCGTGCGCGAGCATTCTCGAAATCGATTACTTTTTTCGATTCGTTTCTAGCCTACAAGTATCCTACACGCGCGGACACCGTTTCATCTCGAACCCTGTTCGTTCTCCATCGAAGGCGAAGTATGGCGAGGAGAGACGAGACGAGTCGGGGTGGTTTCGGGCTCGGAGCCGTTGTAATACTGATTTTGATGCGAGTCACGCGAGTACGTAGTATGTCACAGTACAATGTAACTATCGTTGCCGATCAGATAATCCGTAACACAGAGTCGGACACCGTTCAAGTAGAGTTTGATCAAAAGCAAAGATACCGGGATCGGATCTTTGCTGAAATATCCGATCCATCGTACAGGCTGATCCAACAGTAGAAAAACCACGTTGGCAAGCCATCTCGTTGCAAACCGTAGGCAGCAACGAAATACATACTCTCGTAACTTCTTTTTTTATTCTATCGAGCGACCACACATTTTTCGAGCAACCGTGCGTTTCTTTCTACTATTTCCGAGCTGCGAGATCGAACCATCGCATCGCGTCGATCGCCGGTAAAGGCGTAGCAGCGTTTCCAGTATAGTTTAGAAAAGTAAGGAGGCAAATGAACAAGAACGAAAAAATAGACTAGCCACGCGACGAGACATCGGCATCCAACCGTAAATGGGTAAACGGGATTGGAAACGCGAAAGGGAAAAGCGACTCCGCGGCGTTCCACTTTCCGGAAAAAGCGTTTTCGTTCGCGCAGCGACAAACTCGAGGCTGTTATTTATACAGGCGTGTTGCTCGCGATGAAACTTTCACGAACGATATCGGGCAGATATATCAAAAGGTTAATCGTCGATCGTCACGCGAGCGTTTTACCTGACCGTCCTGGCCGTGCCGCGTTTCGCGGTTCGCGTTTCTGGCGCGTAAGTACGCGGCTAGCAACACTGTGACGAGCG
This sequence comes from Lasioglossum baleicum, assembly GCF_051020765.1. Classification (NCBI taxonomy): domain Eukaryota; kingdom Metazoa; phylum Arthropoda; class Insecta; order Hymenoptera; family Halictidae; genus Lasioglossum; species Lasioglossum baleicum. Next base: position 10,714,661 of record NC_134934.1, read on the forward strand.
ACAAACGTGGTCATCCTTCGAACTTTCGAACGAACCGGATAGCTAAGAACGCGCGACAACGATCACCGATGAACGATAGTTACGGCGGACTGTGCCGGTGTACTACTGCCAAAATGATTTTCGCGTTCGGGAATACGTTTTCTTTTCCGTCGAGAAGAGTATCGGACGTCCACGCTTTTCTCTCGAGAATCCGTCGGCATGTTATTATGCTTCCAAATTAGCGAAAAAGCGAACAATAAGTAGATAGCGGGTAGTATAGCCTCGGATTGGAGCTAGAAAGGGACTAGAATCTTACTAGAAACAAGTCTCTAGCTCATCAGGAAGTTAGTTTAAAATCAATTGCAAAGTTTGCCACCGAACAGACAAACAAACAAGAAAGCGAGCTAATAAAAACGTGGTAAAATGGGTCGAAACATGGGTTTGCGCGCTTCGGTTGTTAGACCTTATTTGAGTATATTTTGGGCTGGGTGAGGGCTCGTTCCAAAGAGGAAGGTTCATCACACTGCGCTCTGGTCATGATTTTAACGAGATTATGTTTATACCTAATAATATGAGGGCCCAAAGTAGAGTAAAAATTTAGGAAACAAACCCGCAGATTGCAATGCATTTTTCTGTCTCTGAAAGACTTTTTGACTGCTGTGATGACCAGAGCGCACTGCGTTGAACCTTCCTCTTTAGAATAAGCCCTCGTCCAGCCGAAAATCTGCTCAAATAAGGTCAAACAACCGAAGCGCGCAAACCCATATTTCGACCGAAAATCTAGTAAGATTCTAATTGCTTTCTAGTTAAAATCCGAAAAAGACTACCGCCTTAAGTTTGTTTTAAAGTTGCCATCGAGAAATCCGCATAAACATCCGCAGTTCGGTCGCGACGCGCATCAGGGAACAGGAACGGGAAACAGCATACATGGCGGTCCGACGGTTTCAGACGTCAGAAAAGATATAATAATATGGTAAATCTATAGACGGAGAGACGGGGGCGTAAGAAAAATTCCGAGATAGTTCTTTTTATATAAACGGATATACGCGCAGCGCGAGTAGTCTGTATTGATCAGTGCTGTTAAAACTGTAAGTCGTGCGAGTACGAGATACGATACTCAAAGTAATTGGCTTCCTAGCTAGGATTAATCGAGTCTATAGGATTATACGTTCTACCAACGCAATGATAATGGACACACTGTATTAGTAGACTGTATATAGCGGTGTATGGTAGAGAGTACAAGTTTAAGTCGTCGATCGTCTGCTTAAGAAAAAAGCCGTCAGAAACCGAAGAAAAAACTATTTGCGTTTAGTCAAAAATCAAAGAACTTTCGATAGAAATGAGATGGAGCGATGAAATTTTTTTTTAATGAAAGCTGAAACTTTCCAGAATATGGGATAATTATGGAGATTGTGGTACGAACGTTTTTTAACCTTGAAAGAATTCGTTAAACTTGCACGATTTCAAGAAAATCGTGGTTTCTCCAATACCACGCGCGGAAAAATTTTTTTTTAACACGCGACACATCATTTCCCGTAGATTTTTTCACACTGATTTCAAATCTGGTTTCAAAATTTGTCTACGACCTCAGGATTTTGCAAGAAATCGATTTTTGCGAACACAACTTATGAAATCATTTTTTCGTTGAAATGATTTGGTAACCCACTAGTTTGAAGGAATATTGTATCCTCATATATAAAACACATTAAAAGTAATCATAATGAAGTGTTTGAACGTTTACTTAAAATCAGCGTGAAAAAATCTACGGGAAATGATGTGTCGCATGTTAAAAAAACATTTTTTTCCGCGCGTGGTATTGGCAAAACCACAATTTTCTTGAAATTGTGCAAGTTTACCGAATTCTTTCAAGGTTAAAAAACGTTCGTACCACAATCTCCATAATTATCCCATATTCTGCGAAGTTTCAGCTTTGATTTAAAAAAAATTCATCGCTCTATCTCATTTCTATCGAAAGTTCTTTGATTTTGACACAGATTTCGTCGGTTTGGCCCATAGTGCGCCCTAGCGAGTAACCGCGGACTAACAACGTGTTTGATTAACAGATTAACAGTAATATCAGTCTGGACAACAGGGTATCATTAGCACATTCGTACATTGAGACGCGCAGATGTCATCCTTCTAACGTCGAGTCCTATATTTTCTTCTGTTCATCGTTTTGAATTTCCTTTGATTTTCGTTCAATGCCGCCGTATAAATTTTGTCGTGCAGTGCCGGAGCAGTTTAGTTCCCCGAGTAGGTCCGTGTAGTTTCGTGTACGTCAAGGGTTCTTTCTTAATCAGGCCATCGAATTATCGTTAAATGTACTAAGCTAAACTAATTATATGAAAAGCTTACACCTCGCAGACATACAGCCTCTGCCACTAAATGTATATATGTAAGGGACATTATACACCCGTACTCGTGTAGTGTACAGGGTGAACCGGCCGACTCGAGCACCTTGAACGTCCCGCTGATTCTCGACGATGGGAACAACGAATCTCGGAGGAAAACACGATTTCGCTCGAACGGATCGATATCGCTAATGAGCTAACGATTCTTCTCAAGGTCATCTACATCTCTTTCTCCCTCTCTCATCGAGACTACATATTTTTACCGTCGTGACGCGATGGTCGAGGTCAAGACCGATCCAACGACCTACGACGACGCGCCCTATTTTTGTTTCGATCTTTTTAAACTGAACCGAAGAGACGTTGACCTTCGTTCGACCTTCGCGATGCCGTAGACCCAGGCCCACCTTTAGATAGTTTCGATTCGAATATTTTCCTCTTCGTTTTTCACCGAGATTCGTTTGTCTGTCGTCGAAAAAGAACGGAACATTTCGGATGCCAGAATCGGCTGGTACATTCTGTGCACGCATATATTGTATGTATATGTGTATGTATATGTACATGTATATGTATAACGAGAGGTAGCGTAAATTGATTTTGAACTGATCATTTTAGATGGCAGCTACCATACCGTTACCGCAAGCCACCCAGAAGCGAAACAGTCTATACATGCCACCTTTTCGATTAGACATTAAATTAAGCTATTAACTTTCGCCTGTTACGGAACACATTACAAACCAGCCGCGCGCGTTCCATTATCTTATGGATTCCTTCTGGACTTTCGTTGAGTTCGTCCGTACGGTTTGTTTACACGGTTTCGGCTTCGTCGAATCCTCGCGTGACGTATATATATAATTGTATAGCGAACGAAAGACTTCGTAATCTCTATGTTCCCACTCGCTCGGGGTACCTACCCTGAATCCCCGAACAACTATACGATCCCCATAATCGAGAGGAAAGCTTCGAAACGTTCAAATGTGTAGCAAATTTGTAACTAATTGATATTTAAGTGTAATACCGTATGTAATACCGAGAAGAATGGACGAGAGGGAGCTTTGAATAGTGCCTGCTTAATGAAGACAAAATGAAACAACACGAACAACCCGATTTACTGTAATCTGTAAATGGTTAGACAAGGTATATCGTACGTTGTTTCGTACAACTCTAAATTCTATAGGACTACCGTAGGCCAAGTATGGGAAAAAGTGTTCTTGTATAGGGATGTGTTCGTTACGTTCGTTATACGATGATTACGCGTATCCTCGTGCACAACGAAACACGCTTATCTCGAGTTACCTCCACCGAAATTTCCCATTCTTCGACCCTTCAGTGAACTTTTAAAACGGACCTCTAACGCGCGACAGCGCGATTCAACCATTTCGATGAATAAAAATCAATTTCAGATATAGTTATAGTGAAAATACGCAGGAATGCAGTCGAAGGTAACTTTCCTTTTCGTCTGGGCAATTCTAAACGACAATGAAAAACTTGACAGTCCACTTAACGGTTAATTCTCCGAATCCAAGATCCGTTTCGAAATTATTTGTTCCCGCGTTCTTTTGGTTTCGCCAATCCCGCGATCAATACCGAACCGACACGTATACGTTGCGTTTGATCATGTTTTGCCGCACTCGCGTGTTCTATTGTTACATCATGCCACTCTTCCCCATACTGTACTATGAGTTCATGTTATTCGATATTCTTAAATGTACATAAAACCTATGTGGTCGTAACTGTATGTACATACTGTTAAACGTTCTATTACTCCTCTGAAATATGAATACAAGGAAAAATTGGTTATTTAGTATAATTCTGTGTCGACGCTTTTTACTTACTCTTATCACCGATTCCTTCACCTGCAGAACAGTATCCATTACGGCCCCACCAATCACCACCTACGGATAATTGCGCCATTAATTGATGAGAACGAGGATTTGCGTATTTTTGTTTCGTTAGTTTCGACTTACTGGATTTTCTTTCGGTTTGAGCATGCAATGAAGCACCGAGCTGTTCCAGCAATGTTGATTCTTCTCAGCAAACTTTACTGCTATTTCCGCTGCCGTGCTCGCATTATTTTCTATGAGCGCCATATCTACGGAAAAGTTTTCTAGCGAGTTGCTTCAAACTTCGAACGCAAAGGAAGCTTGCCTATACTTACTGGCCTGCAATGATTGACCATGCGTAATTTTGTTTACTTCTTCCAACAAATATGGAGTTACGTTCTTTCCATTTATGCCTTTGTGTTTCGCAGCTTCTAGAGCTTTGCCTATAGCTGATTCCATTTCCTTCGGATCCAGCGCGTGTTGTTCGGGTATAGGAACAACAAACAGTAGTCCCGTTCGAAGACCCAGTTCCATTTGAGCCTTCAGAATGTCTGCAGCTTCCTTCGAAGTAGAGATTCTATGAGGGGTTTTAGTTTCCTGAAGAGTCTCCCTACAGTAAAACGCTGGAAAGCGATCTGTCTCGCCTATCTTTATCACCGGAACTCCTTGAGTTTCCTACAAAAAAGTACAAACCTGCGTGAAACTTTTAACAACGCACATCTGTCTTCTATTTGCCCGAAGAGACATACAAACCAGATATTCCAATGTTTTTTCAATGTCTAAAATAGATTTAACTCCTGAACATACAACAGCCACAGGAGTGCGTCCAAGTTCTAACAAGTCTGTGCTGATATCTAACGTTGATTCTGCACCACGGTGAACACCGCCGATTCCTCCTGTTGCCATTATAGGTATACCAGATAAATTTGCCAACAACATGGTGGCGCTAACAGTTGTTCCCCCATTGAGCTTCTGAGAGATAATCGCAGATAGGTCTCTGCGAGAACATTTAATAGATTCCTTGGAATTTGATTTAGCTAGGGCTTCTAATTGCTCTAGATTTAATCCTACATGGACCTGTCCTTTTAAAATTGCTATGGTCGCCGGTATAGCACCCTATAAGAAGAATACAAACCGGGAAATGTAAGAAATTGATAACTAGACAGCAGATTTTATGCATTTATGATGAAAATCAGCAGGTGATTTTAGGTAATTTAAAACATTAGACGGATTTAAAAGTACTGTTATATTATTTTCAACCCATGGAACATATTAAGAGTGTTGCAAATCAGGTGGAAGTCGTTTATTTTGCATAAAGATCTGCTGTCATAAATGCATTATAATTTCAAATCATTTACTTTTGATCTAACAGCATTCTCAACTTTGATAGCAGTTTGGAGATTATAGGGATAAGGCATTCCATGTGTAATGATGGTAGACTCTAGGGCAACGATCGGTTGTCCATTTCTTTTCGCTGTTTCTACATCTTGCCCGTAAATATATTTACTGCTGCCGGTACTCGATGGACGATTATTCGTCGGATTGGACCACTTTAATCGCCCAAAGAATCTTCGGTAAAAATTTGTCCACTGCATCTTCTAAATAGTCTGTAAAACATTCGACTGTTGATGCCGATCCGATTTATCACAGGCGGGGAAATCCCAAATGAACAACCATAGTCATGGTGGCTGGCGCTAATACCGTGGGAATTCGATACCTATTTATACCGCCTCAACAGATTATTGAACTTGTTGTTAGATGATTTAAAAATTTAAAAGTCACGCCTGGCTAACCTTTCTCGATCTTCTAAATATTCCTTCGGCGAACTTTAAAATGGGCTTGAAACATGCCGAGTCGGTAACCGAAAATAAATTTTGCTTCGTAGCATCAGGGCATCAGGAACAATCAGGAACGACAGCAAGATAATGTTGTCGGAGATTTTCAAATAATTATATGTACATTAAATGATTATCGATACTAGTTTGAATGAAGCTGCGACGACCCCGATAATTAACTCCAGGAAATTAATTGTGGTAAGTATATTACCCCCAGGTAGCTAAATATGACATGACAAAAAAGGGGCAGAGTCTGCTGGCAAATTCGCGGCAGACGTGGACCAAAATCTGCCATCATGGTTACGCCATCTAGCGACGATTTTAGTGGGGGGGGGGGGGGGAACGCAGAAGTATAGAATTATATTTTAAATGAGTTGAAATTAAGTTTAAATTAATTGAAATCGTAGTTAGAGTATGCTTGCGAGCCAATAAAATTGTCGCCATAGATGGCGTAACACTCTTTGATGGCAGATTTTGGCAAATCTGTCGGCAGATTGGCGAACATGGCGAAACAGGTGGATACGTAATCGATGTTACCGTTGAGCGGTCGTCTGCTAATTTGCTGGCAGTTCGCTTACTGTGCTTACGAAGCGTTTGAAAAAGTGGCTTAATTTTTAATAGAATTTACTTAATTTATATACGTTCTATACTATACGTACATAAAAATTGTACGAGTTTTAGTAATTATTACCTTTTTATTCAACTCGAAGCCTTTCGTATAGTTATAAATATGTAGCTCTCTCCCGAAATGGATTATTTAAATCTATAGTTCGAATTTAATTACAGTGACTTCTAACTGAATAGCATGAATAGTAAACACCTAACGTCATGTTTAACATATTATAAAACACCTAGCGTGGTGTGCCATTGATGCATTGACATATCTGCGTACGCATATTGAACTTTGATCCAAAAAACCAGGAGCGTACATAGTCGAAAGAAAAATGTGTCGCTGAAATAAATCACGATAATAAACTGACAGTGTACAATGAAAAATATGCTTGGAAATACATATTGTACATATTAAATGAAATGTATAATAAAAATCTGATGATCTATCATTACGGTACGTATATCAGAAAGGATATACGCATATATGCATATACACCCCGACGGCACACCGGCTCGGTTTCAGCCTGGCCCCTGTGCACAAAAGGGCGCGTTTTCCGCCTGCCGAGGGCTCGAGCCCAGGGCCTGCCGGCCGGGCTAGGATTCAGCCGATTTGCAAGATTGCAAGGGTGCGGGATTCGCGTTCTCATTGCGTGATAATACAAACACGGGTTTTTTCAGTAGTCAAAAACGCCAAATAAAGGTCAATCTAGGCAGCAATCGCCCTCAAAGGTCTTATTTATTAACTTATTATACTTTTGTCGGTAACAAGGGAGACTGCTACGCATTTGCAAAGTACTGCCACATTGATGCGACCCGCCCTGTGTCGCGCATGCGCGAGAAAAGTTGGGCCCAATCGAAGCACTGATTGGCCACATTAGTGTGATACCGTGCTGCCCTCTCAAAAACAGGCTGAATCCCAGCCCGGCCGTCAGGCTCTGGGCTCGAGCCCCCGGCAGGTGAAAATCGCGCCCTTTTGTGCACAGGGGCCAGGCTAAATCGTCCTGATTTGGTCTCAACGCTGAGCCAAGCATTGCGTTAGCCCGTAACGTGTCGGGCTGGGGCTCGGCTAGCTGGGTCCGGCGGTGGGCTCGGGCAGACTGTGCTGTCGGGGCATATATGCTGTTGTATAAGCTTTTAATACATTGCACTCGTTTCCTTCTATTTCTGATCATTTTTTGCTAATTCACATACCGATCGACACATACGTAAATTTATTCGCTGCTATGCGCTTGTTTTCTTCAGTTGAATGACTTTGAGAATAACGTGTGGCGGAAGTCAGCAAAAAGTTCAAGGTAACGATGCACGTGGCGAGGATACGAATACGTCATCGAAGAGTGCCGTTTATAATGTACAAAACTTACTCGGCATTCGATAATTTGCATAATAAAACAATAGAATATAAATATTCTCAAATGAATTTCAAGAAAACACGCGTACATAGATATACATATGTATGTACCTGTGTATACTTTAGCACCACTGTGCCCCGCGAAGTAATTGCTACGTTCCTGTACAATGTAGAAAGTATTATATAGAAGCGTACCGCATATGATTTCCCCAGTTGCGTGGTAGGATTATGAAGGCAAAAGGTCTTCGTTCGTAAGTAGTGTTTACAGATATTGTTCGAAACTATTATCTCGGCGATTCATTAAAAATAGAAATATGAAATCGAAGAAATCCAGTTCTGTTGGGACACTCTATCTGAAAACATATAATCTCACGCTAGTTTTCGGGTAAGTAGCTACTGTAGATAAAAACGCTCGATGTTACAATTTTAAATAAATTAATCGTTCGAATAAAATGTTGTTGCAGATGGTCTTACATACTTGTCAAATTTTTGCAAAATGATTTTTCGTCCACCGTTGAAGCAAATTTGTGGCAGAACCTTAAATGGCCTGTTATTATTTTTCAACATGCAGCTTTGCTGGAGGTAAGAGATCGATTCGGAGAATTTGAATTTTATAATTAATTAACATTTTTACAGATAATACATGCGATAGTGGGATTAGTTAAATCGAATCCTATGCTCACGCTGTTCCAAGTTACCAGTCGAATTTTGATAGTAGATGGTGTATTGTTAGCAATACCTTACAGCGAAATATCTACCACTGGATTATTTTTGGCACTGTTAGCATGGTCGATAACAGAAATAATAAGATATTTGTATTACTTTATGAATCTCAATAATTATGTACCGCATGTACTCGTATGGTTAAGGTATGTTATTAAGAAGATTGCCTCCAAATCTTTCGAGCTAATAAGACTATCGAAATGTCAATGGTTACATATTAATTTGCAGGTACACATTGTTCATTGGATTATATCCGATCGGTGTATCTGGAGAATTATTGTGCGCATACGCAGCTAGCCACTACGCCAAATCACATCCAGAATTCTGGAGTTACGCCTTACCTAACTCTTGGAACTTTGCATTTAGTTATCACTATTTGCTTTTGATAGTCATGCTCACATACATTCCTAGTGAGTTGCCAAAATATTATGCATACAGCTGCGACACCGATACTATATTACATATATTTAATTACTATTTCTTTATGTTACAGTTTTCCCGCAACTATATCTTCATATGTTCTCACAAAGGCGTAAAATTTTGGGAACAGACTCGCTTAAAAAAGCTCAGTAATATTGCGTATAGAAGTAAGGTTTGTATTTGGTATTAACGGTGTCTTTATACCTTCTTACATTGACAATACATGTTTCAGTTTATAAAACCAGAGTTACATTTATTTCCCTTGCGACGAAACGAACTATTCATTGACAAAGTTGTCGAAATTGAATTTTTCAATTCGTGACTCGACAAATGTAAAACGCGGGTTATGATCTATGTAATACAAATCCATATTCATTTTCATTCACAATGATGTGAAAAAAATTGAATACCTAATGTATATATACATATGTAAGTACGTGTCGTTGCCGACGAAAACAATTAATTAAAGAAAAATCTTTATGGATCATTTCTCCGTCTTAAATTCATGAAAATTTAAAAAGTATATAATCGAAATCCAAACTGCCGAACCGAGAGAAAGCTGCCTAGTCGCGCAATCTGATTGGTTGACGCTACCGTTCCGACCAATAGCGAAAATAGGAAGATACTTTACATGTGCGTGACAACCAATCGTATTCGCTTTCTTTTCGCGGGTCTTCTCTTTTCGGTCCTGTAATAAATACATAAATACTTACAGATTTTGTGAAACACTTACGATCCTTATCGTTTATCGACTTCAAGTTAACCGTGTAATAAACCGTTACAATTGTTCGTGTGAATGAACAATTAATCGATCGTTATTCCGGTTATTCCAGTGCTACGGTCATAATTATTAGCGAAAAATAAAATTGAAACTGTTCAAAGGGGTCTGAAGGGGTCGTTACCAGTCGTTACAGTTTGTTACAGTCGTTACAGTTCGACAACATGTCCGAGCGCAACGATGATACAGAAAATGGTAATATTTTGAACTGTCAATCAATCGTAAAAACAAAATTCGATTTTTCTTTGACTTTACTCGCGTTCTAACTTTCTCATCGCAAATTGATACGATAGTGATACTTATCTCTTTTATTCTCTTCGAAACTTCCACATAAGTGTCAACGAAATGGTATACTCGATCGTGATCACGTAGCATCGAACATCAATTTCTCGACAGATATTAAATTACAAAGTTGTTGATTGCAGAGATTCGATGTTCTTAGAAAGTATTTTTATCTTTCGGTTGCAACGTGTAGATTTGTTCGCGTTAACAAGGTGAAATGTGTGAATCATGTTCTCCTTATCTGTCATCCATGGAGATCGCAAGTTTTATTAATTAAATAATACGATTAAGTGAATTAAGACATTGTGTACTGTTCGAAGATATTCAGTCCTAATTTACGGGCACTTTGTTCGCGAATAAACAAAAGGATTTTGAGGTAATTATCGAGTCACGTGTACAACTTTAATGGAGTACGTTTTGTTATAAAATTTCGACATATGTTTGCAGCACGCCAATGTTCCCACAAATCACATTTCCTTTAATCAGTCGTCTACAACAATTATTTGGCCATCAACTCTGGCCAAAGCATCTGTTCGCATATTATCGTTCGAGTCAGTAAAGCATTTTCTGTCATTCAAATTGCCTACTCGAATGTACTTTTTCATTAGTATTTTCATTATCTTCATAGGTTATCAATCGTTTGTGACATTTCTCAATTGTATCCAATCCAAATCATAGCTTCAGTTTTATACTGCATAAGAGCATGACATAGTTATGTCTGTGGTTGTCAGAGAAAACGCAGTGTGTCACAATTTCAAAAAATTCGAGTTTATGCATTAATAGTATACATGGGATTTACGCATTTACCAGAAAAATAGTCGTGAAAATAAATTCGAAAGATTCACAGTGTTTTTCCTGACAACCACAGATATATTATAGCACAAATGATTATTGTTTAACATTGTTCTACTTGTTCTCGCACTGGAATTACATAGAGAAGAAATTAAATGAGGAGGCAAAAGACAGTTCTTCGACACGGGAAAAGGTAGAAGACTCCGACATGGAAATGATTCGAGAATATTTAGGACAGATGCTGTTAAGGTTTTTCGATTCACCGCCGTGCGATGGACAGTCCCAGAAAAAGGTTCTTCGCGAGCTCAGCATAGATGGGATAGTAGACTATATCAAGGAAAACGATGACATAAAAATTGTCACGATGGCTGGAGCTGGTATATCCACGTGTAAGTATCCGATGCTTTACGTTAGAACTGTTGGATGATATTTGTACTATATACAGAGTTACGTTGTATTCGCAGCTGCGGGTATTCCTGATTTTCGATCGCCGTCTAGCGGGCTGTATCACAACTTAAAGAAATACAACTTACCTTACCCTCAAGCTATTTTCGAAGTCAGTTATTTTATGGAGAACCCAGAGCCGTTTTTCACGCTTGCGAAAGAATTATTGCCCGAAGGCTTCAAGCCGACCCCGTGCCACTATTTTATACGACTCCTGTGGCAGAAAGGATTACTCTTAAGGCACTACACGCAAAATATCGATACATTGGAAAGGATCGCAGGCTTGCCCCCAGAAAAATTGGTCGAAGCGCATGGAACTTTTCATACCGGACAATGTCTCAAGTGCAAAACAACGTATACTTTGCCATGGATGAAAAGTAAGTTTGTCGAATTATTTACTTATCGCATAACGTATAGTATCCTGAAACTAAAAATTTCCTTTCAGAGAAGATTATGGAAGACACTGTACCAAAGTGTGAGAAATGCAACGAGGGTGTAGTGAAACCGGATGTTGTATTCTTCGGGGAATTGTTGTCGCAACGTTTCGATCACCTTATCGAACAGGATTTTCCGCAAGCGGATCTACTGATAATAATGGGATCCAGTTTGGTTGTTCAACCGTTTGCATCCTTGGTAGACAGGTAAACGATAAAAAATTAGAAAGTCGTATCACGAGAACTCGTATTTAAATTGCTATTTCTTTTCGCTTCAAGAGTACGATCTACCTGTCCACGTTTACTCATTAATAAAGAAAAAGTGGGCATGCAAGATCGTTTGTCACGATTCCTGGGACTACGACAGGGATTTGTCTTCGATACGAAAGATTCTCACTGTGGACGCGACGTTGCCTGGTTAGGCGATTGCGATACCGGTTGCAGAATGTTAGCAGAAAAACTGGGCTGGGGGGTACGTTCTTCCTTTTGAATTGTTTCTTCATGCAACCCGGAAAAATCTGCAAATTTGATTCGAACCGATCGTTTCTTTCCAGGACGAATTGACAGATCTTGTAAAAAAGGAACACGAACGATTGGATGCTGAAAATGCTAAGAAGGATTAACTATATTAATAATATTTTTGCGAGGTAAACTTGTTTATTAACGCAATCGATATTTAAGTTCGCCACTGTTTTTTTATAAAGAAAAACTTATTTAGCAAACGAGATTATCTGTTAAAGTAATTGTATAAATGTTATTTATACGATAGAAGATTTCATACGATGATTACGGAGAAATACGCTTTCGCTTACGTCCGCTCGACGGAATTCTGTAGATAAATTATAGCGATAAAAGCATAATTTTCTAATGTATATTTGAACGTGTAATTTATTATTTGAATGTGATCGTGACAGTTGAACCGGGTGTACAAATAAAATAGAAGACTATGAAACTCTAAGAACGTTTCCGATTGAACGTAGCAGAATCATTTCATTCTAAAAGGCTTGCTGATAACTTCCTCAGCTTCCTGCTGATGCACCTGCCCTTCGCCGACAGCTGGGGCAGCCATAGGTTTGCGACCGCAATATTGTAACTAGAAACGATAATACTTGTCTCGTAGGAATATTTGTCCTCGGTGAAATCATTTAAATAAATTTTTCTTTAACTTACACGTCTGCCGCATAAATTCTCGAAACGAGGCTTCACAAAGCTCCACGGCCCCATATTTTGTGGCTCTTCTTGGCTCCATACGAAAGCTGACGCACAAATATATTTTTATTCAATTTTCAGGACTTTCATTGTCATATAACTCTGCGCAGTCGTTTTACTCACTTTTTGCGTTTGCATATCTGTCGAGCTGTTGCAATAATTCATGAACTGGAAAGGGGCACAAAGTCTCCAATCTAACGATGGCTACGTTCTTCTGTCCCGTGGTATCTCTATAATGATCGAGAGCATAAAAATGTTTTCCACTTGCTAGAATGATTTTGTCCACGCCTGCTTCCGCCGCTTTCTCATCTCCTGTTAGCACATTACTCGTGTCGTCAAAACGAAAATGAAAACAATTATCCTAGTAATATTGTTTCGCATACCTATGACATTCGTGAACCTGGTTCGTGGGCCCATTTCTTGTAACGACGACGTCGCGGCATTCAGACGTAACAATGTTTTCGGAGCCACAACGATCAAAGGTTTTCGGAAGTTTCTAACCATCTGAAACGGCAGAAGTTTAAAAAAGAAGCAAAGCAGTGTTTGTGAAATGTTTATTCGGAACACAAGAATCATCCTCGCACTTGTCTCCTGAGTAAGTGAAAATACTGCGCCGGGGTTGTAGGGTTCACGACATGCATGTTCACGTCATCTCCATCCGGTTTGTTCTCGTTGCTATCGGTGAGTTGTAAAAACCTCTCTATTCTACAGGAGCTGTGTTCGGGGCCAGCGCCGTCGTAGCCATGCGGTAGAAGAACGGTCAAACCGCTGCTCAACATCCATTTCGCTTCGCCGCTAGTCAGAAAGGTGTCGATCACGATCTGTGCTCCATTGAAGAAATCACCGAACTGTGCTTCCCAGATGGTTAAGGTTGTCGGTAGAGCTATGCTCATTCCGTACTCGTAGCCCAGAACCGCTTCTTCCGACAGAATGCTGTTAGCCAATTCCAACTTACCCGTTTGACCTTCGATCATCGAGTTTAGCGGGATCTGTATGTCTGGAATAATGTGTCAAACGAAGTAGTATGATCACGATAAAGTAAATATCAATGATCCGACCGATTCGGGAATACCGATGTCCGCTTACTTCCGGTTGCTTGATCGACGAACATAGCGTGCCTATGGGAGAATGTTCCTCGGCCCACGTCTTGCCCGCTTATTCTGACATTGTAGCCTTGGTACAACAGACTTCCGATGGCCAATGCTTCGCCGGTGGCCCAGTCCAGACGACCTTGCCCATGGTCGTCGGTTACCTTTTTCAGTCTAGCTTGAACGTGGCTCTTTGCTAATTGCGGATGGATCGTCTATACAGAGAAACGTATAATCGATATTAAATGGAATATCAGGATTTAGCGTCTACAATATTCCTTTGGATGATATGCAAGCCTCGGGGGTATGGAGTCTCAGAAATTGTAGAGGTACTACATACTTTCTTTGACGTGTGCCAAACATAGAGAAGAACAGCGCGTAAACGACAAAGAGGAACTGAGCGTCGAGGCAGCCGGCGCAGTTCAAAAGGCTGCGTATCGATTACAATGTCAATGCAATTAGAATTTTGATCGCTGAACGTCTCTGGACGTCTCTTTCTTTTCACATGCTGTCTTCCTTTGCGTTCGAAACCTCCATCGCTTATTAAACAAGTAAATATAACGGCAATTCGTGGAAAATTTCACGAATCCGCTGGTAAAGGTTTCGTAACGAAGAAAGTTTCATAATTGCATTGGTATTGCCTCACCGAGCTCGGATCGTGTCTCTTTGTAGCGCGATCGACGAAAGTCACATCGTCCGAAGGAACACTGTACATAGTACGGTTAACGCACTATTCTCTTGCTTCTCACCGAATCGTCGTCGACTCGGACACTCTTCTCGGCGATGAATCTCAACAGACCCAGGTCGACGCCTGTGTCCCACTGAGTCACGCTTGCCTCAACTTGCTGCATTCCCTTCCAGAAACCTGCGAAGCTCGCGGACTCTGGTACGTAAGCGTCCACCTGTTTCAGGGCTTGGTTCAACCAAGCGCTGTGATCGTCGATCGTGCGCTTAGCTTCCTCCAGGGTAAAAATGTTAGACTTTACCAGTGTATCTAAGTAACGATCCGGTACCGATCTATGTGAAAACAAAGGTAGACTCACTCTTTCATTTTTCAGACGCGCAACGAGTTTTATAAACACCTACGGACGGTTCTGTATAATTTGATAGACAACGGGGTTCGTGAACGTTGGATCGTCCAGTTCGTTGTGACCCCATCTTCTGAAGCAATTCAGGTCCACGAAGACGTCCTTCCTGAACTTCCGTTGGTACTTGAATGCGAGTCTAGTTGCTCGGACGACCATCTACGGCACGGTGTTTCGATAGTTCAGCGACTAATCGTTCTCGGACAGAGTGTATTGAGGGTGTAGATTTCTCATTCCTCGATAATGCAAAGATGGGGCTTTTTAGCAGCCAAAAGCGCTAGGTAAAAGATCAATCTAGGCCGCAATCGCCCTCAAAAGTCCCATTTTTACGTTTACGAGGCGTAATTTGTGCATTATTCGGAAACATAAAGCTGCGCATGCAGTAGAAAAGTCTACACCCTTAACGCCAAAACTAGAAACAGACAGTAACGCGACGTATACCTCGGGATCGTCTCCGTTGACGTGGATCACCGGAGCGGAGATCATCTTTGCCAGGTCCGTGCAGTATCTCGACGACCTGCCGATGGAAGCCGGCGTGGTGAATCCCAGTTGATTGTTCACGACCAAGTGAATCGTTCCACCTATTTCGAAGTGCGGGGCCTGGGACAAAGCCAAGCATTCTTGGTTGACGCCTTGGCCAGCGTAAGCGGCATCCCCGTGAACCTGAATGTTCAACGCTTTGTCGCTCCACCGGGCGTTCTCGTCTTCGCTGTAAGCTCCATCTTGGATGGCCTGCATCGCTCCTCGCGTCTTCCCCATAGAGACGGGATTCACGACCTCCAAGTGGGAAGGATTCCTCAGCGTCGATACGTGAAGGCTCTTCCCTTCGATGTCCAGCTCGGTGGAGGACACCAAGTGACTGATCACGTCGCCAGTTGCTCTCGTTCCATCCGGAAACTCGGAGAGTCCTCGGAGCTTGCGGAACAACTTTTCCGGTGGAAGATTTAACATACCGGTGAGCAAGTTGAGTCGACCACGGTGCGGCATACAGAGGACAACGTACGTCAAGTCGTCTGGAAACAGATGGATCGGTTTTGCGGACGTTGAACAATCTTGTCAACCGTTTGCCCTGTACTCTCTATAATATCGAGACACCGAATTAAATTCTATGTCTCTATTATCGATATTTACTCGTTAGCGAAAGCGTAGAAGTACTATATAAATTTTCTTTTTCTTCTAGAAGATTGTAAGAGCGACGAAAAAGTTCTAATCGTTGTAGACGTAAAGAAAATCGTAGCACTGGTGTCTGCACAATATCTTCTACCGTTTGTAATCGAAAGGTGACCGTACAGGACTTACAATTAGCCGCTTATATATAGCCGATTACCGTTTGCGCACAGTTTAAAAAACTCGTGGAAAAACGCCATCATAGCCTCGGCGCCTTCGCCTCCGTATCTTTTTAGGCTGACGAACTTGATGGCTAGGAAGTTGTCGAATGCTTGGCTTTTCAGCATCTCTTTAGCGATAGCCACTCTCGTTCGATCCGCGATGGGATCGACCGTGCACCGTTCCGCGGTTTCCGCGAACCATTCCCTCTCCTCCTCGGTCTGCGTAAGCGTTCAAAACGATCAGATCCTTTTGCAGCTGTTATCATAGACTTATTATATGTAGTAAGCGATCGATACCTCTAAATGGCTAAACTCGAGACCTATAGAACCGCTGTAGATCTTACGGAGGAGCTCCAAGGCTTCCTCCACCGTTCCCTCCTTTTTATTCGCCGTTAGGATCCCTTCGAAAAAGACTTTGTCCGTTAAACGTAATCCAAACCTTTCGGGATTCAATTCCGCGAGCGGAGTTGGCTTCTTCGGAGAGAGAGAGACGGGATCTACGTTGGCTTGTTTGTGACCGAATTCTCTGTACGCGGTGACCAATCTGTAGAAGTTGCTGTTCTTCGATCGCGACTCCAGGTATTCTTTCGGCACTGTAAACGGAGAAAATATCGTACGGTATTTTCTATAAAGAGTTCTGTCAGCGATGTTGCGTAATAACTGAAACATCGCATTCGCTATCTCACAGCAGTTCTTAATTAGTGGACTAAGTCTTTAACCCGACAGCGCACTTTCTATTTTTGCACTCGACGATAACGGGAATCGTATCGCGATCACCCGATACAAAAGCATCTTCGGTGTAACAAAAATCTGCGAATCAAGTGCTTGAAAAGCTCTAATTGATTCGGAATCAATAGAACAAAATAGATGTTGTATCGCATGTATCGATCACTTTCAAATAAATATTCTATTTTTAGTCAGAAACATGAATACTGGGGTGTATCTCGGTCGTTCGATCAATTAAAAGAAAGGAATTTCGCTGAGATTCAGAATGTCGGTTTAAATTAGCCGCGCATACGCTCGCCATCGCCCGTTCGATAATCGCTTCTATGTATTCGATAATCGAACTCGAACAGTTGCGCGAGACGAACCAGTGGATAGTTGCGTTTTCGTTGTGCTGCAACTTTTTATCTTTTATCGCGTGTTCAAAATTAAAAGTGCTATCAGTGGTATCAGCATTTTTGGCCGGGCTTTCGTGTTCGGGGGATGCCTGTCCACGGCCGAACATTTTCCGTCAAGGTAAGAACGCTTTACGGTAGAAAGTCGCATCTTTGCGTTACTTGTTTGAAAACATTCACGCGAAGGACGTATTTAATGTATAGACAACGGATTTGATGAATTTATGACTAACATTGATAGGTGCAATTTAAGACAGTAAAAATATTAACCATATTAACACTTTACCTACCGGAAGCCTATTACTAGGCTTTGAAATAGTTGTGCTGTGCCAAAAGAAAGCATAGAAATTTTCTTTTACATTGCAATCTTAAATGAAATTGTTAGATGATGTTATTGAGGATGACTAGTTAGTTTTCAACGAAAATTGCTGTTGCTATTGAAGGTTCCATTAAAAAGTGTTTAGCCATGTACCACAGATTTTTCAAAATTATGCAATAATCATCGGTCGGTAATGTGTTAAGAAAGATCCGCTGTCTATTAATGTATAATATAAGGCAGCCATCTACGCACCGCGCTGGAAAACTTCGTTTACGACGTAAATAGAAAATAAAAAACACCTTTGTCCAATCCCAAATTTTGTAAACATTTGCTCTGAAATTATTGAGAGGAAGAAGCTAGTGCGGGGGTATCGTGTCACCGTATACTGTCCGACAGGTTTAAACGGGTTAATAAACGAATTAGCTGGTATTTAGTTACACGTAATTTAATTCCATGTAATTTAGTTCCATGTAATTGCGAACTTACGTAAACACGATCCCAGCGGATAGAACTACTTCGAATATATCGATATTCGTGTATTTGCAATCTATATGGAAAATACCTTGAAATTCTGGTGAAACCCGCGACTTGTATCCGTACACACCGCGCTCGCTGTGATAAGCGCGAGCATAGATCCTCTGTCGATAAGGGAATAAACATTCCGAGCTCGGATAACCGCTTGTCCACCGAGTCCATCGAAATAGTGGATGCTTTCGAGCGTTCCGGAGGATCGAACAGGCGTGCATTCTCCTTGCAAAAACTCTGGGATCAACTGAGCCGACTAACTGAACAACGTCCGTTATCACTATGCCGCATTTGCCCGCGGTTCGCATGCTGTTCCTATCGCCACTCCCCACCACCCCTCGCTGGCTCTTGCCCTCCCCTTCTGCCGTTCGTAGGTCTTATTATTCGTCGTTATCTGTTTATTCGAGATTGGCCTGGCCAATATGCAATACATATCGGATCAGATCGGTTCGACGCGTAGCGTTGCACGTAAGTATGAATATTTTTATGGGGCGCAACAAGCAGACGCCGCACAGTGGGGTATTTAACCCTAAAAGTCGGAAAAAAGTCGATTTCGAAATTTTGCGTTAGTCGTAAAATTTTGACGACTTTTACCGATGTAGTTCAAGGTCTGCGGAATAAGACTTCAGTCACCGACGAGATAATATTAAAGACTGCCAGCCCCTGTCCTATTCAGCAGGACCAGTAAGCGGGCGCGTGCGGACGCGACCGGGCGCGGGGATAACGTGGAACTTACAGTGATCTGAAATAGCTGGAAATAGCACATCGCTAAAAGTTGTACCACCGACGAGATACTCGTCAAGTATTAGAAGAAGAATGAGATATAGTATAGAATGCTCACATTACCCATTCTGTAATTGCCTTATAATACTATCACCGACGAAATACTATCTCGTCTCTTTACCTAAATAGAACCAGACGATATATGACATTGTTCACGCCCTGGGCAAATCAGCTTGGATAATACATATATTCTGATCTGAATGAAGGTGAAATTGCAAAATGTTATGGAGGACAATAGGTATAGGGATAGAATTTATTGAAAAATCAACATATTTATTAAATGTGCAGCTATTAGCTCGATATTATCCTTTATTCATAAGACACTAAAAGTTCTTACGAATAGAGGATAATACCGATTGCCCAGGTCTCACCACGAGGAGGTTGCTGCACAAGAGACCCGAAAGGGAGTCAGAACGAATGCAATATTCCTTCTGGATCCCTTTCTTACAACGACAGACTTAATACTAAATTACGCAAGTATGTCGAGTAATTATCGCGGGGCAAAAGGTGTGAATCGGAGAAGAAGTCTCCGATCCACGGGGGATTAAAGGCAAATCAGGCAGAAGGCTCTGATTCTTTCAAAGTGAGAAACAAGAGCGAACCAGAGCAGAAGGCTCTAGTTCGAAGGTGACGCAGCGCGTACAATGTTTGCAGTGCAGCCCCGGTCAGAGCCGATACCCGACGTGTCCTCACCAAGAGGAATCGACAGTGAGAAGTGTTCAAACGTAGAACCATCTCTCTGTCAACTACCTGCCACCAGGCAACGCAATGCATTGAGGTAACGTGGGTAGGATGACGAACAGAGAATTTCTCTGCCAACTACCTGCCACCAGGCAACGCAAAGCGTTGAGGTGACTCGGGTAGGATTACGAACAGAAAGAATGGCAATACGAGTGAACAGGTCTCAATGAACCACCCCTCTCAATGTATCGACGCCGAATACCGGCTCCAACCGGTCTGGTACATACAAGCAAGGTCCGACACAGCAGAAGGCTGTGTCGGAGTCAAAAATACGAGTCGAGTAAAGTGACGTTATTGCAATAATTACTCGACATATTTACAACAAAGATATACGAGCTTAAAAATTACCGCACGCACGCACGCACGCAATTAATTATTGGCATTGGTATCATACTGATTCATTGTTATGGTAATTCTATACTGATATACAGATATAGTGATATGCGATATACTGCTAAACTGATATGCTGATACCTTTGTATCCTGATATCCTGATAACTAGATATGCATATGTATATGGTATTACAGATTTAGAGATTAAACCAAAAACGTTAAATCGAGCAAATAATACCAATGCCAATAATTACTACAATATTATGGGTATATACAGATGGGCATAGTACAAGCTTTTAAAAATTAACGCACGCAAGCCGAGCAATTATTGGGGACCAAACAACTAAATCGCAAAAGGGGAAGAATCAAAGCAGAAGGCTTTGATTCGCAAATAAGAAACATGAGCCTGAGCAGAAGGCTCAGGTTCGGGGGTGACGTTAAGACAATAATTGCTCGGCAAATAAAACTAACTTAAAAATACGCCGCAGACTTCTTGGTTTGTCCTCTTCTTGGTGTGTCCTCTTCTTGGTATGACTTCTTCTTGGTGTATTCTAGCTGAAACAGACTAATAATATAGTTAGACATAACAATACATAATCCTGCACACGAGTGCAAACCTAATACCCGCTCACGAGAGCAAACCTAGAACCAGTTCACGAGAACCAAACTAACCCCGCACACGAGTGCGAATCTAACCAGCTCACGAGAGCCAAATTAACCCCGCACACGAGTGCGAATCTAACCAGCTCACGAGAGCCAACCTAACACCAGCTCACGAGAGCCAAACTAACCCCGCACACGGGTGCGGCCTATAGGCGATTCGGGTACCCCGGGGACGCGACACCCCGTACTCACTCACGGCCCCATCCGTGAGTGAGCCCCTGGGGGACCTCCGATCGGAGGAATGCCAAGTTCAAACAAGATGAGAAAATTTGTAGGAAGAGGGACTTGTGAAACACGACATATTTACAACGATGATATACAATCTTAATATATAGATCGTATATAACTAACTTCAAAATACACTGTAGTCTTCTTCCTCTTCGTTGATGTGTCCTCTTCATTTGGTGTGTCGTCTTTGTTAGCAGCGGGCTGTTGTAATCTAGCTGAAACAGACTAATCGTATCTAGAAACAATGCAGTTGAATACGGAATTAAATTAAATAAATGAGTACGAATACAACCAATGCAGCAGCTCACAAGAGCAATTATAAACCTGCACATGAGTGCGAATACAATCAGAGAACCAGCTCATGAGAGCAATTGTAATCCCGCACAGAAGTGCGAATACAATCAGAGAACCAGCTCATGAGAGCAATTGTAACCCCGCACAGAAGTGCGAGTGCAACCAGCGAACCAATTCACAAGAACAATTGTAATCGTGCACATGAGTGCGAATACAATCAGAGAAACAGCTCATGAGAGCAATTGTAACCCCGCACAGAAGTGCGAATACAATCAGAGAACCAGCTCATGAGAGCAATTGTAACCCCGCACAGAAGTGCGAGTGCAACCAGCGAACCAATTCACAAGAACAATTGTAATCGTGCACATGAGTGCGAATACAATCAGAGAAACAGCTCATGAGAGCAATTGTAACCCCGCACAGAAGTGCGAATACAATCAGAGAACCAGCTCATGAGAGCAACTGTAACCCCGCACAGAAGTGCGAGTGCAACCAGCGAACCAATTCACAAGAACAATTGTAATCGTGCACATGAGTGCGAATACAATCAGAGAACCAGCTCATGAGAGCAGTTGTAACCCCGCACAGAAGTGCGAATACAACCAGCGAAACAGCTCGTGAGAATAACTATAACCCCGCACACGAGTGCGAAAACAACCAACAAAGCAGCTCACAAGAGCAATTATAATCCTGCATACGAGTGGGACGCTCAAAATGTAATTTTTATAAAGAATGAAGTTGATAAATTTGAAGAAGACTCAATAGTCTTCATTGAAAGTCTCGATGAAAATTTCAAAAGTATGAAGGACGAGTTTAAAAAGACAAAGGAAGTTTTGAAAAATATTAGTAATCAAACTTACCGTTGTTCCTTGAATTGACAGTTGAAGGTAGGCCAGGGTAACTGTAGATGACCTGTAGTCCACCTCTGGTCCCTCCGGTTCTCCTGGCGCTCCTGGTCCCGCAGTACGTCCGCTCACGCCGGTCCCCCCGCCCCGACTGACTGACTGACGGAGAGCTCTCGCCCAGCCGCCGAGCTCCAGCGGCGCCCCCCACTCCGCCGAGCTCGAGCGGCGCCCCCCACTCTGCCGAATATCGATCGATGTCGATCGCCCCATGACAATTATTGATAAATTTATTATTTCCAGCTGGTTAATGTTTATAACAATTCTATTTTACAGCGATGTCCACAAGCAATCCCTTGGCTAGCTGACCACCTAATTTTTTAGTCAAAGTGGCTAATAGTTTTCGTGATACGTAATAACTTTTAAACCATAACATTCGCACGCATTAATTTATTCGATACAATTCACAGATAAATTTATTATATCTGGCTGTTTAATGTTTATAACAATTCCTTTTTCTAACCATGTTAACGAGCACTCCCTTGACCACCTTGCCATCTAAATTTTTCGTAAAAATAGACAATAAAACTCGAAATATAGAATAACTTTTAAACCATGAACATTCGCACGCATTAATTTATTCAAAAAAGTAAAGTCTTTTCAAAATATTTCTGTCCAGATCGATTCTTGGAACATTTATGTATAAAAAAGTGAAAGGTAATAATTCTCGTTTATGAAATGTTTTGAAATTACAAACTGAGGTGTCTCGTATAAAATTTGAAATAGGAATTGTTGATTTTCCTAAAAAATTATGCTTCAATAATATATTTCTAGGAATTCTTTGTCCTTGAGTTATGCGTTTAATATTGAAACCAACATCGCGTCTGAAATATCTGCTCGGTACAGAATGTGACAATTTATGATGATCAATATGGTTCCGTGACGATTTGCCTTCTCACCGACGAGAATCTCCTCAGTAGCCTTCTGCTCCGACGAGGTCATGTCGATGGCCTTCTGTTTTTTACTCCAGCCTGAATACATCCTAGAGGGCGTAAGAAAACATCGTAGTATTCGAGTGACGCGATATTCTATAAGGCTAGCAGTCTTTAATAGTATCTGGTCGGTGCTTAGATTCTAGAGTGACATTAAATAGAAAAAAATGTTGTGAAAATTTTCAAAAATCCTTGAGACAATCATCATTTTAGTCAAAAAAGAACCTATTCCCAAAATTTCATCAAATTCTGAACACGGACGTAAACGGAAACACAGCCACGATTTTTATTTATTTCAGATCTAAAGATGCTACCACCACCGAAAACAAGATTTCATTTAATTCCTCTTCCTTAAAATTTGTCTGCAGAAATTGAAAATTGCATAAACATCCGCAATCTAGTCTATCTATTATATATAAATAAAAATCAAATGCTGTTCGTTGGTAAGCGCATCACTTGAGAACGGCTGGACCGATTTGGCTAATTCTTTTTTTAAAATGTTCGTATTAGTCCGAACTAGGTTATAGGATAAGAAAAATTGGAAAAGCATCACGGAAAAATGGAAAATTCGGGAAAAACTAAAAGTGCTTTTAGAATCATATTTCAATGCAACAAAAAAACGAACGTCGTAGCTTTTAATCAACATTTCAATAGAACGTCGCAGCTTTTAATCAACATTTCAATAGAAATTTACATTATCGACGTCTGCTTGCATTATCGATATTATGAACATTCGCCAGTTAGTTAATTTCGATTACAATTTATTTCGTTACGTACGCAAATAACCCTCTCACGAGCTCGCAAAACGAGCGAGCTACGACTACCCTTTAGTTATTAATATTTGAACATAATTAACAATTCTGTAAGTTCTTTTTGTTTGCGATCATAGTGCAAAACGAATAGTCCCAGATTTGCACAGATTGAAGATTTATAACTATTCTAAAAGTGGAAATGAGCATCAACAGTCGCAGCTTGTTGCATTGTCGGTGACCGTTCAGGTAACGGAGTTTATTGGAAAAAAGCGTACAAGGAGTATTTGCGGTTTCTCTGCGAGCAGTCCGTGTCTCGGACACTTGCATATATACAGACTTACAATTATAATTTCAACGAATACGGTATTCGCTGCAAGAATCTGAAAATCTCGGGACCGAAATTCCACGTTCGTATATTTATCACATGCCCCGAACGACCGCTACCACGCTTCCATTATTTTAATTGAATAGATCGTAATCGAAGATAAAAGCAACGAGTGGTCGATCGTGGTGATCGTAGATTAGATAAAAAAAACTGAAAAGTCGCAACCGTTTCTAGCACACAATACATTAGAAAGTTTCGAGCTCCGAAAATATGCTAGGAGCGTTTCCTTCGCCTCGCGTTCGTTGAAATCGCGAATTCGTTCTCGAGCGAACGGTTGAGTTCTGTCAACAGGAGTTATATCTCGGGATACGCTGTTCCCACGAGGTCGTTGCCCCTGTACCTAAACTTGTGCGTGACGATGTTGAACTTTGTCCCACCGAGGGACACCGGGCAATTGCCGTCTGGACGCGCGTAGAAGCAGACCGTGTATAGTGCCATCTCCAGCTCCGGCGAAGTGCCAACGAACAACGTGGTCACGGGTTTGTCGTGGCCGCTGTACTTGGTTCTTATCTTCAGGATATAGCCTTTCTGTAAAATCGAAAGATCGTTTGTCGTTAGCTACTCGAGACTCCACCTCGCGAATTTGTTAAATGCGAATTTCGTCGATGGTTATGTCTGGACTGCGGATTTTATGCATTTATGTCGAAAATAAGTAGGTGCAGTGTAAAACAAGAGACAGATTCAATGAATTTAAGAGCTTCAATGTATCAGTATCAGCTTATTATAATTATTAAAGGCACGAAGGCTCCAGTTCATCGTAATCGATGGAAACCATTTTTATTTTGCATAAAAGTCCGCAGTCTAGTTATGTCGCATAGCAAATCGAAGTTGTGGAAGGTGTAGAAATAAATTTCGACATTCCCCTTTTCTCTTACATTCTCTTGACATTTTCTTTGACATTCTCTTTTGCCCCCTTTTCATTAAAGTAAAGGATCAATGAGGAATAACGAATAAAGTCATTGACAATTAGGACGACAGTGAGCAAATTCACTCTAGATTGAAAAATCACGGCGTGAATGAAGTTAAAGTCACGCAGACTGCGGATCTTTATGCGAAATTGAAATTGTCTGCATCGATTGCAAAAAATAGAAACTAAATTGAATATTATTTCTTTCCTTGATGACTTCAAAGAGGGGAAATCGTATAATGACATCTTCAATTTTTAAAACTTTTCAACAACTTTGAATTTCATCTACTCGATCTTGCTATAGATTCATACAGATCCGCAGTCCAGTGATAAATCATATAGTGATAAATAAATAAGGGTACCTAACAGCAGAGTTGGGCAAAAATTTAATCAACGATTGACGACTAACTTCATCAATCGATTGAATCAATCGCCGATTTTTCGGCGATTTCTTTTTTTAATCGTACACATTAATCAATCAATTATGATTAAAACTTTAATCGATTAATGCCCAACTCTGCCTAGCAGGTACCCTTCGAGTAAACTCACATCCGCCAGGTCAACTTTCTTCAAGTACCCGTTGTAGTCTACCTTCCCGCTGGCCTCCTCCTTGCTATAATAAATCCAATTGTGCAAACCGACCACTTCGATGCCGGTCTGGCCGTTCTTCAGTTCCGCCATGAACACGTGCTCGAATCCCGAGCTGCCGATCTTGCCTTGTCCCCGGGAGAACAGGTTGAACCATATCTTCCTCAAGGTGTCCTTGTACTCGTAGTAATCTTTCCTGATTTGCCCTTTGTCCGCGAGGAATCTCATTGCAGCTGACATAACGTTCGTGCTGAGCATCGTGTCTACCAGGAGACTCTCCTCTTGCCTCTGCAACGGGCTTATATGCTCGTTCACGTTCGTGTCCGGTTGGTAATTATCGTAGATCGTTATTATTTTCTGGATCGTGGGACCTTGGTAGGCTTCCGGGTTCACCGAGAATAACCTGGAATAACAAGATCACCTTTTCAATCCTTATTTGTCCTCTTTTCGGTTGCTACTCGAGGACACGTCGATCCGATGATCCGATGTCGCTCTTTGTCAGCCATATCGCAGCCCGGCAAGAAAATAGTGACATAACTAAAAAATACAGTATTCTCACACCAAAATCTCCGTCGACATCAACTCTAAGTTCCTGCCACTACAGATATGAACTGGCTCAAAAAGAAAACTAGTCAATTAGAGTTTTTCTAGCATGTACTGGCAAACTAAACGCATCTATCACTGTTCCAACTTCAAAATCGTTATAAAATAATTCCAATTATCGATCGTAAATGTTATCAAATACATAGATAAAGTTATTATAGCAAGTACGTATCAAAACCAAGTTTGATCAATTTCATTGCATATTATTGAAAATTATATTTACCTATATATTTTTCGTTTAGAAGCAAATTTCCACCTTTGATAAAGGTTCAAAACAGAACCGAAACGTCAGGAAAGGAGTAAATCTTTTGCAAAATTGCTATATTATATTAATTGATCGAACCGGTAGCGGCGAAAGCATTTTCAAAATCGTTATTTTTTGAATCGTGTCATTGTTCTTGCCGAGCTGCGACATGTCGTTGAACAAATCGAAGGAAACTCACGGTTGAGACGCGTCGTCGGTGGTGCTGCTGCTGGACGTCTGCTTCTGAACGTTCAGAGTTATGTGTCTGTTCGCGTTGTTGTTGTCCTTGATGAACAGAGCCTCGGAGAGCTTCTCCAGGTCCTCGTCGGTGATAGTGTTACCCTTGCTGTAGGTAGGGTTGCTCGAATAAGTTGTAGGAGTGCTGGTCTTGCCTCCTAGGGCACCGGCAGCTATCGCGCCGCCTGCTATCGCACCACCCGCGAGCGCTCCACCCGCGATCGCGCCTCCGGAAGGCCTGGTCTGTCCGGGTTGGCTGGGTGTTTGCGGTCTGGGCTGGGCTTGTCCTATTAACGAATCGCTCGATTGAATTTCAACAGATATTAGGTTGTTGCATACGAATGTCCGATTTTAGAATGCGCAACTCTTGCAAATCGTTTCGTTACTGTCTATTGGTTTATTATATAAAACTTTAAGGCAGAAAGATAATCCTTCACAACCAAACGTACATACCACGACCGGTCAAATGACCGGTGCTAGATCGTTTATTTACCTGGTTGATTCGGATAAGTGGGTTGCCTCGTGGAAGGAGTCGGGGAGTTGGGCCTGCTGCCACCGCCGGCTACGTCCGCCCAAGTTTTTCCAGATGTTCCGGGACTTCCAGGCCTGGAAGCTGGTGGTGGAGTGGTGCTGCTAGGTTTCAGACTGCCCACGTGCAACGTCGACACCTGATTGCCTCCGGATCCGGGTTGGTTCGGTGATGGCTGCGGCTGTGGTTGTCCTGGTAACGTGGCTGGTCTCCCAAATGGCGATCCTTCAACATCGGATACAACGAGTTACAGTTTACCATCTCGATGGGGTTACGAACAATCTCGCTCACCTGGTGGAGAGGACGATGGACTCCCAGGCACGGAGGAGGGTCTAGAACCTGGAACAAAATACAGAATATTTCTCACAACCTCTGTCTGAATGCTTCGTATGCATTCTATTTGAAAAATCAAGAGAGAAGCGGATAAAACCTGGTGATTGCGGCGCAGGTTGCTGAGGCTGAGGTCGTGGCGCGGGAGTGACTGGAGCAGCACCTGAAACAACGCGACGATTCGCGTGTCATCTTTATTCCGATCAACTAGCGGAGCTGCGTATACCTGGAGTCTGAGGTTGGAGGGGCGTGGCTCCTGGAGATGCGTTCGGCCTCGATCCAGGTCCTTTGAAAGAAAACAAAGTCACTTATCGATCCGTCGAACTTCACTCGACGTCAAGGACCAAGAATTTACACGTAAATACCTGGCGTTTGAGGTCTTGTCGCGGTACCGGGCAGGGGCGCTGGTCCAGAGGCTAAACATTCGGAGAATCATTGGTTTTTTTTCGAACAATAAAGAATCTGGACAACTTTACGAGTTGTTTGGATCGTATCGAGTGAATTACCTCCGGAAGAGAGCGCTGGTCCTTGGTTGGGCGTCTTCGGCGGTTGTTTTCCGGGTTCTCCGACACCGGCCAGGTCCGCGGCCCATTCCCTGTAGCCTTGACCGGAGTTCCCGCCGGTTCCGGGTCTCGCAGGCCTGGACCCGCCGATGTCGAGGCCAACTTCCGTTCCCGGGGCCGGTTTGCCGGGTTTCGCGTTGTTTCTGATATTCTGTCCGTTCGAATTGACGCCGATCGCTAGACCAGGATCTCCGGCACCTATCACGACCGAGCCGACGTTGTTCGGAACGCTCGACGGTTTTCCGTCCGGTTTGCCGGCTGGTTTGCTGGTTGTTGGCTTCGCGGTTGTGCTAGAGGGTGTCTCGGTGGTCGTCGTCGTCTTGTCCTTTTTCCAGAACTTCCATCCTGCTTCGACATCGGCTAGAAAAAAAGTCGACGTCGTTCGTATCGGAGGTTCAGAGAATGGGCTGCCGTGTTCCGGATAGCTCGGAGGACTCGAAAGGTTTCCTGATTTATCACTAAACCTACTAGCACCGGTCAAATCACCGGTTCCAGACTTTTTATGTCATAAGTAGACTGCGGATCTTTATACATTTATAGGAAAATTGAGTAGACGAAATTCCAAATTGTAGGAATATCTTGAAATATGAAGACGTCGATATATGATTCCTCATTTATTAAAATTATTAACCTTCCGTCGGGCGCAACCGATCTGACAGGCACAGCGCGATCATTTAGGTACCTCGAAAGCAGTCAACCCCACCCTTGGGGAGGGCCCAAAAGGGCGGCCCTACGAGTATCGATCTCACCAAGTGTACTATTTCCCTAACTGCAGTTGTATAAATGAACTTAATTAGGCGTTTATCATGTTTTTTGAATGTGGGCCCGCCAAGCACATTGCGCCCGACGGAAAGTTAAGGGAGGAAATAGTGTTCTATTTGGTTTCTGTTTCTTGCAATCGACGCAGACAATTTTTATTTCGCATAAAGATCCGCGGTCTAGATGACTATTGAAATTATAAAGATGTTTTCGTGGTAAATAATGAAATGAATATATTTAGTGGCGCAGATATTCTATAATGTGAACCACACAAAGTTCAAATAAATCTAAGCTTGTTATTTTTATAAGGCAACGTGTACCGGCTACTTGTACAGCTCGGTAGGTTTAGCGTTAATACGCTTTTCGAGGGTTCGGAGGGTCCCGAGACTATCTCTTTTCCGATCGACGTCGTTGATTAACGTCCTCGTGCTCTCGCGATCTTAAATTCAAATTACGTTGATGGCAGCAATAGCGGCCATGATGGTAGAGATCTTCCCACGGGCACTTCGGCCGTGGAAATTTCCATGGGAAACACTGGTCTCCTTGATCCTTCCGGGCATCTGGTAATCGGGCCGAGCGATAAACTGCCCGACTGTTGCTCAGTGAATGGACGAAACAAAAAATATTGCATCGACCGCATCGTGTTGCGCCAAGTTTCTCTTCGGAAACTTCTAGCTATTCCAAGAACTCTCTCTCTCTCTCCCTCTTTCTAGTTTACGATCGTATCGGTGGAACGTATGTATGTAGTTATGCTTGAACTCGCGATAACCTTGATAATAAGCGGAAAAACAGGAGCGATCGGAGAGAAATATGTTAGAATCGCTTGCGAACATTCTGGAGCAGATAACGCGCGTCCAAACATTTTTTTCTGCCGTTCGTAATTTTACGTAATATCGCGTCGAATGTTATGATAAATTCGCGAAGGAAGGATCGTGTCGACGGTGGGAAAACCGGCCGACCGGTAATCTTCCTTTCACTTCGGCGATTTTCCTGTTGGAAACGTCCTGTCGCGAACGAGACCGATGCGAGCAACGTAGAACGTATGCGAATAGAAAAATGAAAGTTAATTGGGTGACACACTGTACGGCGCACGGATAAAGAGAACAAATGGTAATCGGTTGTCCCGAGTTAACCTGCTCAAGGACGAATCGTCTGACACGCGGTCGGAGGTATCGAAAACTTTCTTTCGCTTTGTATGTTCGGCTCTTAGATTCCGAATGAGCGTTCGAACGCGTCGCGAGGCAAGCCAGTTTTTAAAATGGAGGAAAAATTGAAACGTCCGGGTTTGTTTACGCGACCGTCGACCTTCGATGGAACGCAGATATCGGGTTAATCCGGTAGCGTCGACTTACCAACGATGAGTGACAGCGCGAGCAGCGCGAGGAACACGGTCGCGCCTTTGATTCTCATGATCGACGATGCTTCCAGCCGAGATGCAGGATTTTCGTTCGATGCTGATCGATCGTCGCCGCGTCTGTAGTCTATATCTATAGAAGTTGGATAGAGGAACGCGTTGACGCGACGCGCGACTAAAGACTGAAGCCTCGGCCGGCTCTCGATTCGATTCGATCCGATTCCGTTCCGTTTCGTTCCGTTCGGTTCGCCCCCGCCGCGTCGGTCGCACTTTCCTCCTGCCTTCTTGTTTCTCATTGGCAAACGTGCTCGCGACCCTGGTCCGGCTAAGGTCTTTGCACGGTCACGAGACGCAGCGTCCAAGATCTTTTTGAAAGGATGATGTCAGCCGGCGCGGCGCGGCAGGCAATCTTGCATTCAAACGAGTTGGGTCACGTCCGACGTGCTCGCTCGTAAGACCCGGTTAATGCGATGCTCTCGTCGCTCGTATATTTCTCGGTTCGTACCTGGACATCTACGAGGAACCTTGATGGGAAATATTGGCTTGGCAAGAAAGCCATTTCGGTATTTTAAGGAGGTAGACTCGTTTCCGGGATCGCAATGGTGCGCGATATGTATAATGAAAGATCAATCTAGGTCGCAATCGCCCCCTTTCCTATTTTTACGTTTACAAGGCGAAATTCGCATTATTCCGCGCCCTTGCGACTCTGAGAACGATTCCACTTCCTTAAAAAGCCACCAGAAAGATGGCAAAAGACTCCATTGTTTAAAGTTCATTGCTCGAATCAAAAATCTCGCTTTCATTTCACCTTAAAATACCGATATTACTTTCTCACCAACCCAATATTTGGTTCCACGAGATCTCGGGTCAAATAGAGGCTCGAAGGCAGCCAGATCGGAAGTTTGACTGCAGCTTGGCGTAATCGTGGAACGAATGATGCAGCGTTCGATCGTTTGTTCCTCGAATTGAAACGTTTCTATTGCAAGTTGCGCAACTTCGACAACTACGGCGCAAATGACTCGAGGCTTCGTGCACTGTATCCCCGATTGGTAATTAGCAGAACGGTTTCTTTATTGACGAATAATCGACGCGCGACATCCTTACATTTTTCCAATGCTTATATATACATACAATATTTACACGTGTCAGCGTTGCACGACGATCGGGAAAGTTTAAGAGCTCGTTCCGTTCCAAGAACGAGTTCGCCGAGCTCGTTGCTCGGCTTCAACTTCCGATTAGGGGAAAATAGATTGCTATCCATAGGAGGAACAAGACCATCAGGAGCAGCATCAGCTTCGACCGGAAAGAGTCCCAACCGATCAGTATGTACTTCGGCCTCTGATGTTCGTTCCGCGGGTCGGACTGAAACGAAGGTCGATCGAGTTTAGACAAATTTCCGGATCAAATATTTTCGGTACAGTTTCTTTAGACAACGACTCGTAGCGAACGCGATCGATTCCCTGGATATTGAAGCGATTAGAAATCGAATTACATCGTCGTCGTTGTCATCGTCGTCGTAGACTTGTTCGTTTGCCCGCAGGCTCTGCGTGCTCAGGTTCTTCCGCATTTGCGTGGATTTGTCCCGAGTAGTGTTCCGGCTGCTCCGATTCGACTTGTTCTTGCTCGATTGAATCCTCGAGGGTCCCGGTGCGTCGAACGCGGCCAATCCTATCGCCACGGTCGCCGAGGCTTTGGCTAGCGCTTTGCTCTTCGCATCCTCGACGGCTCCTTTGCGAGTCGGTCCGCTTATCGCTACGCTCTCTGTCGCAGCATCGTCCCCTGTTTGCACCGATTGTGTGTACAAATTCATTTTGCTTTGTACTTTACGTAACGAGAACGTGTTCTACGGTTCGATGATCATTTTGCTCAAGGAAGGAAAGGTCGTCATTCCATTAGAGGCGCCTGTCCATGCCAAATCGATCACTTTTTTAATGAAATATGTTGTAGTCCATGTGAAATTAGGGCGGTTCATCATTTTGCCGGTTTCGAATTTAATTGACCTTCGAAATTTGCAATGTTTGCTCATTCTGGCGAAAACGGGCCTCGCTTACGAATTTTTATCTCAGGAACTGTTCGTCCGATCGAGCTACATTTGTTTTTTGTTTTATACCGGAAGGATTGGGCTATTACAAAAGAATTTTTTTTTCTACAAAATATCGAAACCTGCAAAATGATGACTAAAACCCCCCTAATTCCACATGGACTACAACATACATATTTTATTTAGAACAAAGTCGACGATGTTGCCTGCAAAAAGTGATCAATTTGGCAGAGTGTTTCACGGATGCACAAATGAAGAAAACAATACTGAAGCCTTGTTCTTCAGACCTTTAACTACGTCGGACAGCAAAAATTGTACGACTTACTTTTGAAATTGACTTTCCTCCGACACTTGGGCCAAATAGTATTTGGTAAATACCCCACTGTGCGTCGTTTGCGTTAAGATTCCGATCTTACCTTTCCCGGGCTCCCTCCGTTCAGGATCGCGTACCCGAGACAAAAAGCTCTGCAAGTACCGCGCAATCTTCTCCCTTTCCTGCTTCAGATTGCTGACTCGGTGTTTCCTTCGAAGCATCTACCGCGAGACCCGGCTTTTCCGCGTGATCTTCCGCTTTGTTCAAAGATCGTCGTATCGGAGATCCCTCGCACTGGAAGAGATGCGTGAGTCGTATAACCGCTCAATTCGTTTCGATCGAGCTTCATCGAAACTCACATTCTCCTCACCTTTTTTTTTGGTTATACCGAGAGACCGTGCATCCCTCGCAACATCCTCGGCATCGCACGAAACGTCTCACTGTATAGTTTTACAGAGTAAAATCCCGTTTCCGAGTGAAGCACAGGCAACGCGCTGTCTCGTTCGAAGAAATTAAATCGTCCATCAAACTTTCACGGATCCAAAGGAAACGCGGCTCGTCTCATTGATCAGAGCGTCATATATTCGTGGTTAACAAAACCGGCGAATTTCAAGGCTGTCCGATGCAAATGTAGCTGGATCGAGGGATCGATCGTGAAAGAAACATTCGAAGAACCTTCGTGAAGTTGGTTTCGGGTCTGGAAATCATCTTATAGAATCACGTTTCTCCAGACTCTTGCGATTTATTCGAGTATTAACAAACAATGGATAAAAAACGTTCTACCGATTACAAGATTAGCAACACTATTCGGATGGTCGAACGCAGTGACGTAATGCGTGTACGCGAAGCTGTCGGAATCGTCGTCGGTTGAAACGGAAAAAGCGTTTTTACATTTTTTCACGCGCGCGACCAGAAGGATCTGTGGTCGATAGCTCGCGACTTTTCCGCGGAATTTCGTCGGCGATTCGGCATATCTTTCCGCTCGTGCGCGCGTGCAAATAGACGTGATGAAACGTTCCTGGCGTTTCGTCATTTCTCGCGACCATTATCGGAAGCGCGCTTTCGGTAGCAGACAAGAAGGAAGCGTAAACGACGAAGACCGGACAATTTTCTAGTATGTACTTAGGCAGTTCCGCTTAACAACGCTGTCTATCGGCACTCGACTATTTGCCAAGATAACGAAACGCTTCGACAGTTTATTTTCTTCGTGGAACGGCGACCTCTGCACCACGTGGACTCTGGATTGTAAATCGTAGTCCCGGATCGGACTCTCCGTACACGGTGGGTCACAATCACGAAATCACTGACAGGAGGAATACTGACACCGACGCGCGACGCCTCGCAATTCGTAATTAGTAATTTTGCGGAGAGTTCGGCGAAGCTTTCCGAATTGGTTCGAAACTTCGTGGCGCGCCCAGTTCACAGAATTCGATACTGCGTGAGGAACGTGTACACGATCACCCAGAGGACGAGAGCTACGATCACCGAGATGAGGAAGACGGTCTTGAGGAAGTGCCACGGGCTCTCCAGTCGGGACTCCGATCGGCCGGACCAGCTCTTACAGCCTCTGTTCCTGCAAGGGATGCTGCCCGGCTGCACCTGTTGCGCGTGCTGCAACGACGCCAGTTTTCCCGTCGAGGTGGCGGCATTGTTAGTGGGCAGCGTGGTCTTCACCTCGGCCAACTCGGTCTCCTCCGCTCCTCTCGTCTCCGTCTTGGTCAGCTCGAACCGCGACAGACTCTCCATCTGCAAAAACGTTTCGAGTATCGTCGATTGCCGTATAAATGACGCGTGTCGAGGACGGGACCACGCACGACCCTTATCGTCGCGCGAACGACTAGCCGACAGAGACCTCTGGCTATTCACGCTCGGATAGTTACGAGGAGTCAAAACAGAGAGATAAGGACTTGTTTGTTTGACGCAGGTCCGCAGTCGTTTCCTCGAGAACACCATTTTCGTTTCGTTAACGCGATGAACGGCCGATTTCTTACCAACATTCCGACGCACGAGGAACGACGAGAATCAATGTTGGCGAACCAACACCGATAAAACGCCGCGAGGAACGTTCATTTATTCATTTGGTAGTATAATGACCGAAAAAGTTGGCGCGACGAGTGTTCAGGTGTTTCCGAAGACGAAAACAGACGATAACCGGATAGGATGTATATCTGTCTCGCGTGGTTTGCCCGCGATGGCCAACCCGCGGCTTCTGGTCGAGTCAAGCCGCAGCTTCCTCCTTAACCACGCAATCTTATCGACGTGATAAAACGAAAGCACGAAATCGTTGCGCGCCTTTTAAAGAAATTTCTATCGGGAGCACCACCGATGCAACTTGGACTACGAGCTCTTTGCCGTAGGAGTGTCACGGATCGCACTGCGAACAAAGTTTCGGGGCTAATGACGCTAGAGATAGGAAAGGTCTTGCGACAGAAGGCTGTCCGCTTCGCTTTCTCCGATTAGAACGTTCCTTCTTTGCCCCAGATAGACTCTAGACTCGGTCGGAGCCAGTGCAATACCCTGCAACAGATTTTCGGTTGCGCGCGACACATGCTGGCCGTCTCGCTTGCTTGGATGCGTTTCGAATTGTTCCAGCGACAACCTTAGGCTAGCGATGACCTTCAATAGATTTTGACAACGACAATACATAATTAAAACATCTTCTTACATCACGCCTTTATTTTTAGTCACAGCCTGACGTATTCAGGGTAACCTGGCAACTAGTTTTTCGAATGATTGTTTTGTAGATATGTTTCGTCTATCGATCGTATTTGCTGATGATAAATTTTTAAATGTTTTCGGCGCAACGGGTCGATCGTTTATTACGAATTATAAAGCAACTTTGCTAATTGTCAAACAAAATCAATCGTCTACTATTCGACCAGCGTTTGTCTCGCGAACGGTGAATTTATCCGCGGAGGAGGTGTTTAAACTGTATCTTTCGGTTGTAGTCTTTTACAAGACTCGACGAACTTTCTCCTTAGTCGTTTTGCCCGTTTACTTGTCGTTTACGAAAGAATCGGTAACTTTGCATACAGCCTGGCACCGCGAACGATTTCAAGTACTCGCGACTCGCAAACTACAGGAATCCTGTCCGTACATTTAATATTCGGCGTTGCATCCTCGAGTATACGTAGTTCTCCATGGAATCGCAGGAGAAAGCGAGTCTCCCGAATCTCGACTTAGAAGAAGCAAATCTGACCGATGCGACGCGCGACGTATCGGAGCTGGCAGCGCGCGATCCGGCGGATCTGGCACAAGAGATCGCGTCGGAAATTGACCGGGTCAACGATTCGTGAACCCTCCGTCCGATTTGATCGCGAGGGTCGGCCGACCCTGCTCCGACGTCTACTTATGTATAATTTCCGCGTGGTACGGCGAAGGGGGCCCATGGGAGCTTCGTTTGAAAAAGCACTGGTCGTAAACAGACTGGAGAAGCGTACTTGTTTCTGGAGGGACGGTTCTTCTCGTTGCGCATAGTTTTCTACGCGGATTTCCTTGGAGGCGTTGTCCTCTTGATCACCAAGTGGCCCGATCTTACGATCTCGGAATTTCGGCCAGTCTGGTCTTCCTGAACCAACTATGATTAGTTTATCGCGGGAGCATCGAGGCCCGAAAGCGAATGAACGTTTAATCATCCAGTCATCTACTCGTGCAGTCGTTGCGCTCGGCCGACAAGTTCATCGGCGGCGCTCGGTTGCTTCCGGTTTGGACACCGCGGAGATCGTTCCTTGACACTACGAACTACGAGGTGAAAACGATCCACAGAGGGAGCCTACATCACGGGAAGGTTGTAGTTTACTGGAACGCGATGCCGTGCGGACTGACCGGCTGACCGATTACGGCTTTAGTTACGGCGCGGCTCGCAACGGGTTGATAGGCGACGAACGACGAGCGACCAACGACGAATGACGAACGACAAACGACAGACCGCGGCCGTGATTCGTTGGCCAACGACAATCGAGGCACATTATCCCAGACCTTATCAACCTCGGCACCTGATCTTCCGTTATCTCGGTTCTCTTCTTCGAGCGATGCCGTCGATCGATCGCGATCCATCGCAATCCTCGAGTCGAGACGTTCGCGCGTCAACGCCAGAGTTGGGCAGTAATTAATTACACGAGTATTTAACCCGGCGTTAGTTAGGTGGGGTCTCACAGAGACTCCAGAGATTTTAGATTGATCGTAACATTGTAACAACGCGTGACAGTTGTTAAGTATTTTTCAATAATAAAAATTTAATTTGGTGGATCTGCGTTTTACTCTGATACATTACAAGCCTTTTAAGCATGTACCTAATCTTATATTTATGAAAAAGGTATTTATTTCTATAACACAATATATTATTTCGGGGGGTCTGTGAGACCCCACCTAATTACCATTTACGATACATTTTCCCACCTTACCAACGCCGGGTTAATTACATCTTCAATTACATGTGCAAACGTGGACTATAATTACAATAAGAAAACGGTGAAATGGTCCAAAACATAAAAGTTAGTGGTTTAAAAGAACAATTACGCTGAAGTAATTGTTAGACTCAATTACAATTACTGTAATCGTGTTAAGTAATTGCAATTACCAATTACAATGACATGTAATTGGTAAGTAATTGTAATTGAAATTACATTTTGCCCAACTCTGTTGGCAAGTAATTGTAATTGTAATCGAAATTACATTTTGCCCAACTCTGGTGAACGCGAACAGTTGCAATTGCCGAGGAAGTAAAGAAAATCGGGAAATATACATACATCTGTGGTTGTAATTAGAACACTGCATGGCATAGATTGTACTATTACTTTCTTTCGAGATATAAGTATCGAGGTGTATGAATTGCACATAGGACAACAGTTAAATTGCATTATTTTTTCGAGCCTTCCGAATTTCTTTTCACGACTCTATTTTCCGATAAATATGTAAATCCCATATACTCTAAAGCTCAATCAATATGTAAACTGGAATTTTTTGAGATTGTGACCCGCGGCGTTTTTCCTTACAGCCACGGATATAATTATTGGCCGAGCGGATGCGCCGGCGCAACAGGTTTCAAGGATGCGACCGACTCTCCGGAAGGATCGTAGATAAGAGTACCTTGCGCAATCCGCCGAGGCTGATGTTTCGCGTCACTCCGAAGGTGTCCATTCGTGCTGGAAAATCCTACGCCAGGTAGACTCCTAGGGAAGCTCGGCGAATCGATCGTACCGGTCGAAATTTAACCCCATGGGCCGTGGGGCCGCGGGGCCGGGAGCAAATCGGCTGAAGTCGGTCGCGAAATAAACGAGCTCGCAGAATCCGCTCGATTTTCATGACCATTTTTGTTTTCTCGGAGATTGCAGTGGATTGCAGCGCGAGAAATCTGCGGGATCGAACAGCAACCGCGGTATCTCGGTCGAGAAGCGAAAGTATCGATGGATTCTCGTCGAACGTGTCGAGGAATGAAAGTTGTTGCCTTATCGGAGACCGCCAAGGCTACCGATACGGATGCCGATGGTTATGCACTGTGCGTCCGCGAAAAGTAACTGCGGGTGACAATATACGTTCGACGGAGGCGTTCGCGTAATTCGTAATTCGTTTCTCCCGAGGAACGGAGGGAACGAGCGCTCATTATCCGTCGTTATCTACGATCATCCGAGACGCGCGAGGTCACGCCAACGCGATGCAAAGAAGCGCGTCGACCGAAACGCGACAGTTCCAAAACATTCGCCATATTTCGCGACGCATAATTCACCATATAGGTACGCAGCCGTTCAAATGCAAAACTCGCCGTTACGACGAGCGACTCGCGAACGACTCTCCGCGCTGAAAATTACCTGCTGCGGGTGCCACGTGTGCTGGAAAAAATTCTTGAAGCACCTCATGATGGACGGACCGCTTTCTTCGACTTCGGTGATCACCGCATCATGGTCGAAATACTTTCTTCTCAAATTGATTTTTCGATTTAACGCGCCCGTTTCATCGTAGTTCTCGTTGATGATTCCCTCTCGCTGACGTGAACGTCTTTTGCCAGGATGCTGGCACGCGAAACCGTGATAAAATCGATTCGACGAAGTCGGAGATGAACACCTTGTCGATTGGCTCTACGATGACGAACATCGACAGAGCCGCACGCAGCTGCAGGTTGCGTCGATGTCCGAATCGCGAATCGCCAGGCGAAAGTTTTGAAGCGTGCGCCACGGTGCACGCTCGACAACTAATCAAACTCGAAGTCCGATCGCGGCGGGACTCAAGACCGTCCCGTCTCCGATCTCCGTGAACGCTACCTGCTCGTACCTGTACTCTGTAAGTGCCTGTACCTGTCCGCGCATCACGCTTGGCTTGTCGTTCGTTCGCGTAAAGCCGTAAATAAATTAACAGATTGACGCCGACGCGACACGTCGCGTTGTCTCTTCCGAATTATCAAGAATTATTTCGATCCGATCAAATACCTGTTTTCGCGAAAGAAATAGCAATTGGCGGACGAAACGTATAAACAGATATTTGAACAGACCCGTATTTGCAGATTATTTAACTTAGGAGCTATCCTAGTGGTACATTCACCGGGAAAGTTCAAACGCGGCGTTAGTTTGAAATTTGAATAGTCGATCGGGGACCTATAGTCTTCGAGATCTATAGTCTTTCGAGATAAGTATTTCACTCTCGGGAGTCGGCATACGCAGAGGTCGAGATCCGATCGCTTGACATTTGGGAAGACGGTAACCGCATTCTACGCGGAGAGCTGTAAAATAATAGGGTATCGGGATGTCAAAATTGTTCGGTGACAAATGCCACGGCGAACCGTGGATACGCGCTATGATCGAGCAGTCTTTATTGCAACAAAGATTTGTGCATACACCTTCCTCTAACTTTTAATTACTCGCATATAGTACTTATAATCTCACAACTTGAAATTTGGAGCTTTAAACATGAACAAAGATGTCGACTATACTAGCAAATATCTAATATAAATATGTAACCAGTTATGTGGAGAATGATGTGCGAATAACTGAAGGTTAAATCTTCGTTTTAGATCGTATCGCTATAAATTAAATAACTTCTCGTTCGTCGACGATCGAGTAAATCGTTATTTCCTGATTTCGAAATTCGAGAACGTAGATTTCGCTATCTCCTGCTCGTTTCGGAATTCCGCTTTGTCTATGGCCGACTCGGGACTTCCGGTATAGCGAAGCCAATGTTTCCTGGAAAAGAAGAGCGTGCGTTTCTTTAAACGTTTCGCACGTTATATTTTATCCGAAGCATGTACTTACATTTCATCGATTTTGTCCTTTTGTCCTTCGAGACGACCCACCACGGTTCCCTGACTCGTGTTCATGCACCATCCTTTCAAACCCAACTCTTTGCCGCGTTTCTGGGTATACTGAGTTCGTCGCCAAACAATACGTCATTTAAATGTTATGATATTTCGTCGCGGATAGCCAATTACAGAGATCCACACACACACACACAATTGCCGGTATGTACAATTAAAAAACTATTCGATTGAATTTCTGATTGACTTCGATCGCGGTATCAGAAATATTAATTAAAAGCTACGACGTTCGTTTTTTTGTTGTATTGAAATATGATTCTAAAAGCACTTTTAGTTTTTCCCGAATTTTCCATTTTTCCGTGATACTTTTCCAATTTTTCTTATCCTATAACCTAGTTCGGACTAATACGAACATTTTAAAAAAAGAATTAGCCAAATCGGTCCAGCCGTTCTCAAGTGATGCGCTTACCAACGAACAGCATTTGATTTTTATTATATAGATATAGAAGAAGAAGAAGATAATTTGATCGAACCGTTGCCCGTCGTGCTGAAAAAAATATTACTATTCCAAGTTTGTTCAAACAAAATTTACGATCGATAAAAATCCCTCCTTGATTTTGACAATGTCGTGAAAAATGAACCGTTGGACAGTGCTTGTTATTTCAACATTATCTTAATTGAGAACCATTGATACATTTAGTGATATTTCGTCGGTATTTCAGACCGTCGATGCATAATTATCAAAATCACCAACAAGATACTGTTAAACACTGCCAGCCTCATTGCCTATGTCGCCGAATACCATTCACAGTCAGTAAATACCACAAAGATTGGCTGTTTTTAATAGTACCTCGTCGGTGTAGAAGTATTCACTACAGAGTTACGTCGGCGTTTGTCAGATGTCGCTTCTATTCCGAGTAAAGCTCTCGTTTGGAACTGGTATTCTGCGTAGATTTATCTACATACATACTCTCGTCGCTCGACAATACACGTTACTCACCTTCCTAAAGAAGACACCTACGTCGGAAACAAATTCTCGCTATTAGAATCGTCGTGTACGCCAGTGTACGCGGTGCAACAAACTAGTCTCACTTAAATACCTTGCACTCTCCCGAATACTTCGAAGTCGACGCCGATCAATTGCGACATATTTTCCAATCCGTATAATCACGGTATTTAACACCGATGTTGGGACCACGAGCTCGACGGAGATCAATTTCCTAATTACTGTAAGGTTGGAATATCAACGGGAAAAAACGAACCTGCGTCGTTGATGTGTGAAACAAAAGTCAACTAGATGTCGCCATGCGAGGTTATATCAACTGTTCCGGTTAGTTAATACCGGTATCCTTGGAAACTATTTTCGGTACGTTTCAAAGAGAATTATACACTCGATTTAAGTTCGTCGCAGGCTCGTCATGAGCGGTGTACGTGCTGGTGTCCGCGTTCGTATCGCTTCGGATCTGTCCCCGAAAAAGGAAACCCTTTTGACGGGTGCAAAAATGTACGGTTGAACAACGAGGCTCGCACGAGTGACCCAATTTTATGGGTTCCTTGCAAAATTCGCTGTACCGATGCTCCGTAGAACACGATACAAATATCATGATCGCCTGTTCGTTTCCGGTAAACATAATAATATCCCTCAAAAGATCAAACATGATAAATTGTACAAAATGAAAATACGTACAACAATTGTTGTTCGAGTCGAGAAGACACGCAGTGCGCAGAGTTCGCGGCGCGACGTGCGGCGCACCGATTTAAAAATAAATCATCTGTGTCTAACAAACAAGGTGCTAATGCGTCGACCGGCTTGGTAATTAATCGTATCGGTAATTATATGCGGGGATAGTCACGTAGGGAATCGTTGAACAATTACTCCGAATTTGAAAATCAAATTCCGTCGTCGTCGACACATATATCTCTCTAATCGCGGTTACGTGTATCGGTGCGGGGATTTGCGGTCGCGCGGGCGCGGGAGCGCGCAGGTATTGGTCGATGTTCGGAAGCGCGCGCACGAGAGTGCCAGCAAAAAAAAGTCGCGAAGTACAGAGGCGTATAAGTCGTCCCCACCGTGGCCACCACGGCCAGTCAGTCTCAAGCAGTCTCAAGCCACGGCAAATACGCGTTCTAGGTGTTGTTTGTGCGCTTGACTCGCTGGTTACACGCGAGAGATTTCCAGTTCGCGGGTATATAAACAATTGTTCGGTCGTCTGTGGTGGATCGAACGGGAAACGAATTAGGGTGGTTCTCTGTGGCGGGTTACAGCTGATGCGTCGATCGCTATGCTGGACGATCGCGTTCGATCGGACGCTGGCTCTGTCGAGAGAGATACGCTCGTGACGTTTGATCGATGATCGAATCGCTCGACGAGAAGAGAAGAACGTCGTCGCTCCGCGGGTTCCAGTGTACGCGAACGGTAAAGGCGAAGGAAAAGGCAACGCCAACAACGCACACGGTTGTCGGTCGATGAGGTTAGGGTGGCGTACTGTTCGCTCGACGAAAACACGGATACGCGATGCGGCTCTGACAGTCGTGATCGTCGCATCGTTGACAGCTTGTCCACAGACAGAACGGTGTGTGCAGTGGTTGAGGGTGACACGGCCGGCGGCCGCGGCTCTTTGACAGCGCACCGTTACAAGTGAGGTTAAAACCACCACCGCGGCAGCTGGTGCATTGTTGTGTGCGTGCCTCGCGCGCGTGCGCGTACGTGTACGTGTACGCGGCGTGTAAACACATATACGTGGACCCGTGGACGTGCTGTGCACGGAGAGGACAACACACGGCTCTCGAATACGATGACGGCGATGTTAGTGTCCGTGGCGGAGCTGTCGAACATTTTCTTCGTTCTCGCGGTGTCGATATGCTTCTGCGGAGTTTTCTTATTCATCATCAGGTACTAATCTCTCCTGTCACCTATGCGACGCGACTCATTTTTATACCGTACTCGCTGGATCCGAATCGCGGATCTTTATGCAAATTCGCGGTTCTATCAATCGGCTTGTAAAAACGTTCTCTCGATCGTACATACAGTCGGTGTACAAAGTATTCGTACATCTTTTAAAAACGAATAAGTTTTTCAAAATTGCTCTCTCAGCAGCGTGAGTTTTTTTGAGACATTAGAAGGGTTAGATTACTAGCTGATGTGTAAATAATTTTTTTTTTGTAATTGTTGTTGGTCGCAATTACGAACGGAACAGTAAAGACCACGATTTTTATCTGTGGCTGTAATGAAAATTTAATACATGTATTTTTTAAATCTAAGTAAGTTATATACATATATATGTACAAAGTTTCATTGAAATTGGTTGACGGATAAAGAAGCAACGGGCATTGTAAGATGTAGAAATCTTTGAATTTACGTTTAGCGATTCATTTAAATCGCAGATTCTTACGATTTTTGCTATTTTCAATCAATTATATATTTCGTGACATCCTTGATCGATTTCGATGAAACTTTGTACATACAAGTATATAACTGACTTACAATTGGACCTACCAGAGTCGTCTTCTAAATTTTCATTACAGGTACAGATAAAAAATTTAAAAATCGTGGCCTTTATTTCCTTCGCAATTGCAACCAATAACAATTAAAAAAAAAAGTTATTTACACATTAGCTAGTAAACTAATCCTTCTAACGTCTCTGAAAAGAAAATCAAACTGTTGGGTCCAATTTTGAAAAAGTAATTCGTTTTTTTAATGTGTACGAATACTTTGTACACCGACTGTATGTATGTAGGTTGTTATTGAAACCAACGACTTTAACGGGGGTTCCGAGCGCGTCAGAAAATGTCGTCCGAGTGAAACTTTGCGATTGTTTGCTCGCCCATGTCCGCCATAATTGCATTAAATTGTTGGCTATAATTGGCGAACATTTGCATCGATACAAAAAA
Organism: Lasioglossum baleicum; assembly: GCF_051020765.1. NCBI lineage: Eukaryota > Metazoa > Arthropoda > Insecta > Hymenoptera > Halictidae > Lasioglossum > Lasioglossum baleicum. The sequence continues at coordinate 10,758,766 of NC_134934.1, forward strand.
GGTTAATAGACGGAACGAAAGAAATCCAGATAAAAATATGGATCTGTCGGAATAGGTTAACGTTCAAATAATACAATTTACATTTCTCAATGTTTTCTGTTTGAAAGGGATCCGGAGACTTTGTTGACGCAAATGGAATCGTAAAAGCCCCAAGTTCCGGCGGTTTGCGTTTTCGTTTTCGTTCTCGTTTCAGCGTATTACTTTCCGAGAACAAGCGATAAAACCCGACCGGTTTACTTTAGCAATAGTTGGTGACCCAGTGGCTATGACCACAACTGCGTAGTTTTCGCGATCGCGAATATGTACTCTTTTCCGTCGCTTACTCGATTTGTTGTTATTTCGATCATCACGGAGGCGCACAATGGGACCTTTCGTCCAAATCGGAGACGAAATCAAAGAACTTTCGATAGAAATGAGGTAGAGCGATGAAATTTTTTAAAAATTAAAGCTGAATCTTTGCAGAATATGGGAAAAATAGGGAGATTATGGTACGAATGTTTTTTAACGTTGAGAAAATTCGTTAAACTTGCACAATTTCAAGAAAATTGTGGTTTTTCCAATACCACGCGCGGAAAAAAATTTTTTTTAACATGCGACATATCGTTTCTCGTAGATTTTTTCACGCCGATCTCAAATCTGGTTTCAAAATTTGTCTACGACCTGAGGATATTGCAAAATCGATTTCATGAAATTCTAAATGTTTAACGAATTTTCTCAAGGTTAAAAAACGTTCGTCCCATAATCTCCCTATTTTTCCCATATTCTGCAATGTTTCAGCTTTAATTTAAAAAAAATTTCATCGCTCTACCTCATTTCTATCGAAAGATCTTTGATTTTGTCTCCGATTTGGACGAAAGGTCCCACTGTGAGGCGCACGTGCCCACACTTTTTCTATATCAATTGATTTTTCTCCTGGCGAGAAAATGTAATGTCATCCATGCGTACGTACGCTGTTATCGTCTTCGCAAGCAGATTCCGAAAGGTCGACGACATCCGGTTAAAAAAAGACTTTGTACACAGTTCCGACGAAGTCGTTAGTTACTTCTTTTTGCAAACACACTGGTCAGGTGAAGTAATAAATAATCTTTTTTTCCGGAAACAAACCCCTATAAATGCCAGCGGATCCTTGTGAATATGTAATGACAAATGCGCAGCTGAGATATATGTAGTTGTCGTTTAGTTGACGGTGATACTGGATAATGATGATTATCGATGATAATTGATACTTTTTTCTTACTAATAAATAAAATATGTCTTATAAATGGTTCGGTGTCGAGAGTAGAACGACCATGCACCGTCGCGACGTTCGAAATAGGTCGATGTACGGTTGGATGTTTCATCTCGAAAAAAGAGAGAGAAAGATAGAGACATTAGATTATATACATATATCTCTGTGTGCAACGGATCCTATTTTTCCGATTACGAGCCGTAATTTGCATTATTCGGCAGCATGTAGCTATGAAAATAGTTGCATCCGCAGTTTTATGCTTCCGAATAATGCAAATTACGCCTCGTAAACGAAAAAATAGGATTTTTGAGGGAGTTAGTGCCCTAGATCTTTTTGTCGGGTCGGGAAATTTGTTCGGGTTCGGGTCGGGGTCCCGAAATTTTGCAATATGTATTGGGGTACTCGAAGTTAAAGTTGGGGGCAAGTCTGTGATTAAAGCAGCGATAAATAACTTAACTCTGTGCATATTAACCCCCTGCACTCCGTTTTCGCCGATGATGCGATATTTGAATATGAACTTCAAATCCACTGACGCTGCTACAGCGACACGACTGTTTTGCTTACTGATATAATGCTGGAGTTGTTGGTGTATTATATGAATCACGAGGCTAGAGTGCTAAGGGTAAAGATATCCAATCATATCGTGTATAATAATATTTCGATTTGTAGTGAACTCCGTTTACTAAACGCTGATTGGACGATTTCGAATTTCGAAATGAAATACGTAATCAGAACTGTATGAATACTGAAAAAAAATGTAAACCTAGTTTAGGTGTATTGTCATTTGGTCCATAATACAAATTGTGTTTACGTGCTTTTATGTATTTTTTCGATGTTTCCATTTTTTAATCAACGATTGACGATTAACTTCATCAATCGATTGAATCAATCGCCGATTTTTCGACAATTTCCTTTTTTAATCGTATACATTAATCAATCAATCATGATTAAAATTTTATTAATCGATTAATGCCCAACTCTGCCTTGGAACCATTCATCGTGTCGCGTAGCTCTATCTTGAGGTTAGTCTCGCGACAATTTAACTGCGCCGCGCGAAATACTTCGCGAGTCAACAACAATATTTATGCGAAAGATTAGCGGCGCGTAGAGGAGCGCTCGCTCGGTTTTATCCCCGTTCGTCGATTGCATAATAGCCGGCGATGCTGCAACACGGGCTCCCGTCGCGCCCGTTCAATTTTTTCTCCGCCATCTTTCCCAACCGTGTTTCCGACTAAAAAATATGGGCTCGATCTACCGCTTCTAGAGAAGAGATCGGATCTTGCTGTAGGTCGTTCTGTGGATTAACCGTTTACATATTCGACGAGCGTAGATCGGACACGGCCGATAAGCCCTCCTTGTTTCTCCGACGAGGTTAGAGGAAAACCACTGTCCCCTCGATTTGCCACGTCTGAGATCTAGACCCAGACCTTGACCTTATTTCGTCGAAGCCAGAGAGTAACGTGTTCGATGCTCGTCGAGGCAATGTCCAGAGATCTTCGGAAAACGGGAAATCAGTTGTGTCCAGTTGTGGGAAACCACGCGAGACCTAGAGATCGCGGAGGGATCTACATTCGCGAATGGCCGAGGAGCAAGGGATCGAGTCACCGTTTATGAAAGGTAGCGTTTATCTTCAAGGACCGATCGTGCGGCTTTATTTATAACACTCAAAACTAGTATTTAAACATAATTATCGATCCGTTCAGGAATAAAAGTCTTGCGTTGAGCACACGACGGCGGAACGCTCGTATTTTTCTTGAATCGTGATTCTTGGCGTGGAATCGTTCTCAAGGTCGGCGAGTCCTACTCGAAGGATCGGTTTATCGCATTGCTCGGGTCACGATCGCGACGGAAAATCGATTAGTTCGGTACCATTGCGCGCGGCGAAGTATGTAGTTTCTCAAGGTTCGCGAGGTGGTTGTTGTTTCATCTTTGCCGGTAGATCCTAGTAGCATTTATGGTTGGGATTTTGTTGGATCTTTTGGTCGATATCGTTCGTCGTTCTGAAACCTTGCAACGAGATGGGTATCCGGGAACAATTTTCACGGACGTCGACTCCTGATTCGATCCTGTTGGACGTTGCGTGCAAGCTTTCGAAATATTCTTCTCGGTTTCCTATGTTCGTGTCGCGCTAGGGACGCGATGCATCTACGAGCGGCGCACAGTGGGCTAAACCGACGAAATCTGTGTCAAAATCCAAGAACTTTCGATAGAAATAAGATAGAGCGATGAAATTTTTTAAAAATAAAAGCTGAAACTTTGCAGAATATGGGATAATTATGGAGATTGTGGTAAGAACGTTTTTTAACGTTGAGACAATTCGTTAAACTTGCACAACTTCAAGAAAATTGTGGTTTTTCCAATACCACGCGCGGAAAAATTTTTCTTTTAACATGCGACACATCGTTTCTCGTAGATTTTTTCACGCCGATTTCAAATCTGGTTTCAAAATTTGTCTACGACCTGAGGATATTGCAAAATCGATTTCTTGAAATTCTACATGTTTAACGAATTTTCTCAAGGTTAAAAAACGTTCGTACCATAATCTCCCTATTTTTCCCATAGTCTGCAAAGTTTCAGCTGTAATTTTAAAAAAATTTCATCACTCTACCTCATTTCTATCGAAAGTTCTTTGGTTTTGACACAGATTTCGTCGGTTGGCGCACAGTGGAAAATTTGGACCATACTCGCATCACTTCCGACAAATTTCAATGCTTAATGGATACACGAATGGGAAAATGAATGATGGGAGATTGTTCCTCGGACATTCAACTAACTTACAATTTATGTAAAATTTTTTAAATTGAATTTTGACCCGCTGAAATCAGGCAAATACCCCACTGTGCGGCGCTCGCGTTTCCTCCAGCTTGACTTGTCGATCGTTGCTCGTCGGACGTCGCGACGCGCTTCACCGGTTTCATTGCTCTGACGTATCACGAGTCGCGTACAATTCTATCAAGTGGAACAACGATCGACGCTTCTGACACGTACGGCGTGGACGTTTATCTTCGTTCCGGGAATACTCCAGTAGAAGATTCGTGGGTAAAAGCTGTTCGTATGCAGCGAAGATTCCGAAGAGCGCGTTGTCGATATAAATGCCGTTATCGAGTTCCTTTGCGTTCGCGACAAACAGCGAAACTTCTGCGAGGTTCTCGGACGTTCTCGCTAAACTCTATCGCAACCAAAAATCGTTCGGCCGCTCTCCTCTGCGGATTCTTTTTCGACCTTGAGCCGCGTAAAACGAACAGAACGATGTTGCAACGAGGACGCACCATTTTTCTCCGCTTCCACGATCTTTGTTCGATCGACGAGTTGTTCGTCGTGTAGTCCTTGAAGCGATTCGTTTTCTCTCGATGCCTCAAAAACACGTTAAACTCTACTCCCCGCTCATCGGTTATTCCCGTGGAGCCGGTTCGGGGCCACCAATTGTGCCCCGGAGAGCGTTACCTCGACTCCGTGGAAAGCCGGAGCATCCATGCCTCCACGGTAGAATTTATGGTTGTAGGCTTATGTATCTAGTAGCCCAGATCGTTGTATCTACGTGTAAGACACCGCTGTAGGTTTGACGGTAGGGCATCAGCTTACTACTCTGGCGGTCTGTAGTCCGACGTGCTAATTAACTTTGTTTTATCCCATTTCTCCCGTGACGATACATTGTTTATGATTCGACTGCGAATGTTTACGCATTTATGAGAAAAATGAGTAGATGTAATCTATCTTCTATCTTCTATATGTATAAATAAAAATCAAATGCTGTTCGTTGGTAAGCGCATCACTTGAGAACGGCTGGACCGATTTGGCTAATTCTTCTTTTAAAATGTTCGTATTAGTCCGAACTAGGTTATATAAAATTCGGGGAAAACTAAAAGTGCTTCTAGAATCATATTTCAATACAACAGAAATATGAACGTCGTAGCTTTTAATCAATATTTCAATAGAAATTTACATAATCGACGTCTGTTTTCATTATCGACATTATAAACATTCGCAATAAAATGCGCACCACTAAAAGCGAGCGAGCAACAACTCCCCTCTAGTTTAAAATAGTACATTGTACATATTAGAAGAATTTAATATGATACTGTTATATTATTTCCAACCTATCAGACATATGTATGTATTCAGAAAGAAAACAAATTTCTATTTGAATTAATCACAAATCATGTGATATCTCATTTTTTTTTTAAATGGACTCGCACCACTTTCAAAATAAACGGTCCATATATTGAAATCTCCAATTTTTTAAATTTTCCAACAATTTTCAATTGAATCTACTCAATTTTACTATAAATGCATAAAGATCCGCAGTGTAATTAATGACGTTGGCCCTTCGTTGGTGAAGCTCTCGACAAGCTGTTGGCAAGGAACAATCGATTCGGCGTGGAACGATCTGTCGAGAAATTTTCCGTGGTCGGTTCGCCGGCAATTAACGCCTTGATGTCAGCGTCGCGCGTCGGTGTTGGCGAAGGGTTCTCGGGAAGCATGAACGCGCACCGCCAATTGTCTTCGATTGAACGAGGCCAGGAGAGCCAGGAGAGGAGACTCTCTCGCCCCCTTCCACTTGCACACTTCCCACTTCCCATTTGCGATTCTAGAAAACAATTGACCGTATTTACTTGTTCGTCGGCCGAACGAAGATACCGAGTAGTCTCTGCGAGAGAATTCACCGGACTTCCGTGAATTTGATGGTTCGAAGTAGGTACGAGTACATTGGATCTGTGATACTAGCGAAATAGAGTCTATACTTTTTAGAGATCGTGGTTTTGAACAAGTGTATGTATAATATGAAGTGTACAAATGAGTTCTCGGCCTTTTCTCGTCAAATTCAATATTTTCTTACATAAAACACAAGCATGTTTTAATCGGGAAAGTAGTCTCCATTTGCTTCTACACGCTTCTTCCACTTCTCGGACAGACGACGAATCCCTTGGTGAAAAAAAAGATGGCGGTTTTGACTCTCGGTTTTGATTCTTTTTTTGCATAAAGATCCGCAGTCTACATATGAAATAGGGATCTAGTATTTTTATAGTGGAAGCGTTCGCGTTGAAGCGGCGCACAGTAGGCAATTTGGACGAAACCCGCTTCAAACTCAAAGAACTTTCGATAGAAAGGAGGTAGAGCGATGAAATTTTTTTTAAATTAATGCTGAAACTTTGCGGAATGTGGGAAAATAGGGAGATTATGGTACGAACGTTTTTTAACCTTGAGAAAATTCGTTAAACTTGCACAATTTCACGAAAATTGTGGTTTTTCCAACAGCACTCGCGGAAAATTTTTTTTTTAACGTGCCACACATCATTTCCCGTACATTTTTCATGCTGATCTCAAATCTGGTCTGAAAATTTGTCTACGACCTCAGGATTTTGCAAAAAATCGATTTCTTGAAATTCTACATGTTTAACGAATTTTCTCACCGTTAAAAAACGTTCGTACCATAATCTCGCTATTTTCCCCACATTCTGCAAAAGTTTCAGCTTTAATTTTTTAAAAATTCTTTGATTTTGAAGCGGGTTTCGTCCAAATTGCCCACTGTGCGGCGAGTAGAGCGTCGCAATAATGTTCTCGTACCCTAACCGCACGTTGAACGGAGATTTGACCGTCAGCACATCGCCGGTACACGCGTGAGTCGCATGGATCGGTCGGGAGATTGAACGGCTATTCGCTAGAATTAATTCGAGAAGAAAGCGGTTGCGATCGGTCAGTACAGAAACCAAACTGTCCATGGGAGAGGAATCTCTTCCGTGATGTTGGCTGTGAATGTGGTCACCGGTATCAAGGTCAACGACAGGCCCGAATCGTTCGAAAACGTTGAAGGCGCTTAACGGAATCTCCGCTTATGCGGATATCGAGATTCTCTTATATTCGATGGGAGAAAGCCGGCTAAATGTGGACTAAAAAACCATAATCGTGCGCGCAGATCCCGTTTCGTCCTCGAAACGAGTCCACGGAGTAGTATTCGGTGTTGCGCCGGCCGAGGAAGGTACAGTTATATCTTTCCTTCGGCGAGCTCGAGTCGAGTCATCGAGTAACGTTGGATTCGTAGCATCGCCAGCGCGCCGTGTTCTTTCATTTGATTTGATTTGATTCGAGCCAAGCGTATCGTCCTTTCGCATTCTCTTCGCTCGACCGTAGATTCTGTTGAAACGGATGGATGTTCGAGGGACATTTTCCTTTTTTCCCTGGTCTCTGGTCGGCGAGAGCCAACGAGAAAGTTGCAAAAATGCGGGGGAGTCGGACAGAGAGGCTTGCAATCTTACGGTCGATGGCTGATCGGCCGTGGCCGCGGGGTTATTGGCACATTGGAGGTCGACGAAGCTCGCGGTCGTTCGCACCTCGGTTCGTTCGAAAGGACGAACAACGCGAACTCGGAGCCTCTGCTCCTCGATCGGCCGTTTGTCCCCGCTGGACATTTATCGGACGCGTCCGTTTCGAATGAAACGAGAATTTAATCGTTGCTTCGCCGCCGTCGTGTATCGGAAAAAGGGCTAAGAATTTTCCATCGTCGAACGATCACTTCGCCTTGCCAACGAGGAGACGCGGTGGTATTTAATGAAACATTTTTTCGGTAGCAGACAACAGGATTTTGCGTGAATGTTTTAATTTCGTTGTGACTCGCGCCCGCCCGTTCGACGGAGCGAATAACAACGATATGTAAATTACCGTGCCGGTTTCAGAACAAGAATACATATGTCAGAATAAATAGATTCGGCTTATTAGCGCCGCCTATCGCACTCGCAATCTTGAAAACGAAAACGAGCGCAGCGAACGAGACGCGGTTTCGCCGGCTTCCTTACGAAATCCGTTTGAACAACAACAAGGACCGGCGCCTCCAGTCGAGACACCGTGTGTACAGAGATTCTTGAAATCAGTGATTTCACCGCGAACTTTCGCAATTCGTACGAACCTAGATCCTTCTGTCGAGAATGAAATCGGTGCAGAGATTTCGCGAAATTCGAGCAAATTTTCCGTTCTAGACGCTCCGAATTATGTTGTCTGTCCGGCAGCTAATCGGTTTTCGTGCGCCGCATGCCTGCACGCCGGATATTCTCGCTTGTTCAAATTACGCGAACGAACGTCACGCTATTCCAGGTAATTAGGTGATTTATTGATCCGAGAATGATTCATTCGAACGTCGAACGAGACGGAAAAAGACGAGAATAAAAACACTTTGAATATTTAGATCCGTCGGTAGATCACGTTGAATAATTAATTGGCTCGACTGTTGGCCGAGGTAATCGTGCTATCCAATTTATACTTTATTAGCGCATCCGGCTCGGAGTTCCCCGTCGGTTTTCAAACTTGTCGGATTCGCCTTTGACCAATTGAACGGACGGACAATAACTTCGTGCAACCGGGACGGTTTATCGGGCCGCGTTATCCGAACGAATTCCTAACGACTTCGAGTGAAAACAAGTCTCTAGCTCATCAGGAAGTTAGTTTAAAATCAGTTGCAAAATTTGCCACCGAACAGACAGACAAACAAACAAACAAGAAAGCTAGCTAATAAAAACGTGGTAATATCGAGCGAAATTCCAACGATTCGTCGTTGGCATCCGTTCGAAATAAATAAAGCTGTTCGATTTCGTCGAACGAACGGTAAGAATTGATCTCCTCCTCGGATTGTCGCGATAGTTCTCGGGCGCGCGAGGAGCATAAGCACGCCGTTGCGCCGACTATTTTTAAGCCAGAGTGGATCGATTAAAAAGAAAGATACAATTGCTTTGCGCAGGAACATGATCGTACTTCGTATTCACGGCGACGAATTGATGTTCGGCGGCAGTGGAACCGTAATGACACACTCGCCACGTATACCTCAGATGGAGATGATGAAGGTCCACATTCCGTTCACCTTCAAGCTTCACGAAAGTTTCAAGAGCACTTACGCCGGTGAGTTCACGACAACCAGCCCTATTCTTTTCGCTTCTCTTTTCCTTCTTGCGCTTCAACTTTCCTTTCTCTTTCGATTATACATTATCGATACGTGGCAAAAAAGTGGCGAACGATTCGTCGGTGTGTTCTCCACCGTCGCGTGTGTGTCGCATACTGCTCGAATTCGCATCAACCGAAGATATAACACGGAAAGTTAACGAGGTGTGGGTTAGCTCCTCCTCCTCCCCCTCCCTCCGTCGGGTGTAATTAGCTCCGAAATATTACCCCCCGGGGGGCAATCCAAAAGCCGTCCGTTGGTCGCGCCTGTCGCAGAGAGAGAGAGAGAGCCCCGTAACTCGCCGTAATTCGAATCTATTCACGGGTTTTGTCCATCGAAGCGTTCGAGCTGCTTTATAAATAAAACATGCTCGATTCGAACGCGGCTCGAAGATCGCGCCGATCTTGAATTATTTATGCGCGACGAAGAAAAAAGCATCCTCTATTAACCTTCCTCTGCCCGACGCGACGCGACGGTTCATCGCCCTTTACTTTTCGTTATTAGCTCCTCCGATTAAAAGAAAAACCCGACTCGTCGTTAAGATTTCCTCGAGGTTTCCTGGTCACCGGTTGCATCTGTAGCGACGATTCGTCAACGATCGCGGGTTTCTACAGCTGCTCCTCGAGGATACGCGAGGTTCGGTTTCGTAAGCTCCCGGTGGAGCAGATTAATTAACTTGAAGGAACAGAGCCCGTACGCTGCTCGACCGGACCGAAAGTAGGTTACAGACACGCAGCTAAAGGAAAAAAGATGACGCCCCTTCCTCTTCGATCCCCCACCTCTTCTCCCGTCGCTCTCTCTCTCTCTCTCTCTCTCTCTCTCTCTCTCTCTCTCTCTCTCTCTCTCTCTCTCTCTCTCTCTCTCTCTCTCTCTCTCTCTCTCTCTCTCTCTTTCTCTCTCTGTTCAAGCCTCTCGATCGGTATGCAGGTGTGAAGCCACCTGTAGTTACGAAACGCGTTACCTTGACCGCTTGGCCAGGTCATCGTGAGTCATTTAACCCGGGGAGACGGCGATCGACGCCGGCCACCGTATCGTTTTTCTCGATTCGCTCCCATTCCCTTCGATTCCTGCCTCCGATCGATCTGAACGATTTTAGCAACGTTCTTCGTATGCGTCGCGCGCCACACGAGAATCACGGTACGTACACACACGAACGTATAACCGCCGCGGACAACAGATGCTCTTTGCCCTGGAAACGTTCCGATTCCCCCCCTCGCCGAGTGCCACGCTTCGTGGCAAATAACCTCGGCGAAAGAAAAGACCTTTCCTGTTGTGCGATTTGCGAGGTGAACGTCCACGGAAGACTATCTCGCCTTGCGTGGGCGCGGTCTCGACGCTGTCGATCTTGCCGAGAGCAATGGAAGATCCCGTGGAACGCTTACGGCGGTGGCATTAGCGATCATCTCGGTTGTCGACGACGCGGGACAGTATTGTACAGGGTGGCAAGAAATAACGGAGTTAAACATTTCTTATTACAATTCTGTCAAATCGACGAATTTTGAAAAACCAAATGATAACAACCATAACATAGACCTTTAGTATTCATATATTTAAGAAGTTTCGTCGATTTTTGAGGCCAGCGCCTGTGCTCGGCCCCACAAAAATTTGGAGTCATTGAAAAAATCTCTGTACCAGGAGTGGGACCGAATGACGCCAGAAGAGCTGCGGCCCATTGACGACAATTTCAAGACACGTTTGAGCCTCTGTATCGGCGCAAAGGGTGGCCATTTCGAAACTTCTTAAATATATGAATACTAAAGGTCCATGTTATGGTTGTTATTATTTGGTTTTTCAAAATTCGTCAATTTGACAGAATTATAATAAGAAATGATTAACTCCGATATTTCTTGTCACCCTGTAATAGCTCGAATAATTTCCGTGGAGAAACTTGTTTGTTCGTTCAATTAGCCCCGCGGGATCGCCTTTATTCGAGCGATTGCGAATAGAAAAACAGAGCAAAAGAGAGAGAGAGAGAGAGAGAGAGAGATCGTGTACGTAGACGAGCCCGCCAGCTTCGAAATTCCATGTTCGAGATCTCTTCGCGTGAAAAGTGAAATCTGAACGTGGACGTTCGATTGCATCGTGTAGAGTGTAGGGTACATACACGATTCTTGAGAGGATTCGGAGAATTTAGTTGTCCAGCCGCCGCTACGTTCGGTTCGGTAACCGAGCTCTCGGCCACGGGGATTTTGAACGCACGCTGAAAAGTAAACGCGTGTGTCGCCTTGAGCTAGAAATCGATGACGCACCACCACCGGGCTATACGCGTTCATCCCGCTCGCAAACGGTTCTATTCATTCTATTCATCTCGATCCCGAGCCTTTCGAGCCACTCTCGGGGCCACTCTCGTTTCTCGACGGGCGCGCGCGCGTTACCCGGTGATTTTCTCCTTCTCGTCGAAGGTCTCGCGAAACGATCAAAAGTTCATCGGTGTCCATGAAAAGCCTGTTACCGACGGCCCGCAACCTGTATCTGGCACTCGTGTAGCCGGATCGGGGTTTCGCTAATGCTCCCGAACTTGTCTTAAGGTACGTGTCCATCTGAGAGTAAAATTATCGCGAGTCAGTCTCGAGAGTCGAATGGTATCGGGACGCGTTCAATTTCTCCCTTAGTGAGCAACGTCGAGCTATTTATACGAAACTGCCATTACACTTATACAGTAAATCCTCTATAAACGGAAAAAAATATCCCCTCCACGGTAGTAATCTGATCTCGGCTCGGGTATATCGGTGTGAACCACTACTAACGCGACGTGGGGAGTCGCAGTCGTCGGCACAGTTCAAAGGCTCGTGCGTCCTCACAATGTAACACCAATATTAAACCTTTTTTATTATTGTTTACTTTTTTATGAAACTTTCACCAATATATTTGTGGCATTTTTCTGATTAAAATAAGACTAAACACGATATAATTTCAACGGTATTTAGTGGTTTAATTGACGATGAACGCTTCGAGCGCAAGGAAGGACAGCGCATGGGAAAGAAAGTCACGCGCTGTCCTTCTCTACGCTCGGCTTGGCCTTTCAAGCTCAAAAAAACAGACAGACAGACAGACAAGAAAGCGAGCTAATAAAAACGTGGTAAAAATAGTGTCCCTCTACGATCGATGCAAACGAACCTCCCCGAGGCTTTCGCGTCGATAGAGGATTTACTGTACATGAAACAGATGTCAGAGAATCCTCAATTTGCATAAAATCCGCAGTCTACTTATAATTATCGAAATTCATCTGAGAGCTACACGCATGAAGTTCAAATAGACACATACTCGGAGGACTTTCCGAGAGTTGATTCTCAAGTCAATCTCCGAGAGTAACAAATCTTTGAAGTATGTACACTTTCAAATGGACACGCAAATATACATAGAGCATCTTTAAGTCTGTTTCTCGTTACATTCGCTAAAGATGGCTGGCGGAACAAACGATACCAGCAAATGCGTCGAATACATACATCGATACGCGCGTCGAAGTTGAAAGATATCGATAAGACTGGAAAGGGAGAGAGAGAGAGAGAGACAGAGAAAATTCGTCACGGATCGACAAACATCGGTATCGAGGTCTACGTTATCGATGCGCGTAGACGACTCGGTTCGCGGCTATCTGTCGATGATGTTTTATCGTTATCGATTTTCCTTAAAGTAGCTTCGAGAAACTAATCTCTCCCCGACTGCAAAATGCTTCGAAGAAACTGTGCACACGAGTCCACGCGATATCGCAACTCTTCGAAAAGGAAAGTCCCTCTTGGAGAGAATCGAGAGGGAGGGAAACGAGCGGAGATGCCGAAACGTCGCGCGTCGCTCGTCGCTCGTTTCCACGACGTCTATTATTCTACCGTTTGCTCCTTGGACCCACTCAAAATAGAAAATAAATCTGATCCGCGTCGCCGGAGAAAGTTGAACGTTCGAAGCATCCTCGAACGCAATCGGTAAACTCTATGGACCAACGAAATCGATAAATAAAAAAAAAGAGATTGACCCATCTTCTCTGCACTTACGATTACACGTACAGTTACTCGAATTAATATTCGGACACTCTAGAAAAGACTATCACTTTTTTAATGTTGTATCATACGATTTGTACAATTTTTTGGGAGGCTAGAGTAATTAGTTTACTACAGGATGTGAACAAAATATTTTTTCAAAGATAGCAATTGATCGGAATTGTAGAAAAAATACTAAACCTTTTTATGTGGGCCTATATTGAAAATTTAAAGAATACGTTTCGTAGATCTGTGTCAATTAAACATATTCTGAAAATTTCATCAAAATCGGTCGACGTTGCAATGAGCTACAAACGTTTAAACGTGATAAAAATTGCCTTTATCGAAAGTTCTTTGATTTTGAATCGAGTCTGGTCCAAATTTTCCACTGTGCGCCGACGCGACGCACAGTGGGCCAAACCGACGAAATCTGTGTCAAAATCAAAGAACTTTCGATAGAAAGAATGAGGTAGAGCGATGAGAACCGATTTTTTAAAAAATTAAAGCTAAAACTTTGCAGAATATGGGAAAACTAGGGAGATTATGGTACGAACGTTTTTTAACCTTGAGAAAAATCGTTAAACATGTAGAATTTCAAGAAATCGATATTGCAATATCCTGAGAACAAAATCCACGAGAAGTGATGTGTCGCATTTTAAAAAAAAATTTTTCCGCGCATAGCATTGGAAAAACCACACAATTTTCTTGAAGTTGTGCAAGTTTAACGAATTCTTTCAAGGTTAAAAATCGTTCGCACCACAATCTCCATGATTATCCCATATTCTGCAAAGTTTCAGCTTTTATTTACGAAAATTTCATCGCTCTATCTCATTTCTATCGAAAGTTCTTTGATTTTGACACAGATTTCGTCGGTTTGGCCCACTGTGCGGCGCGGAGACCAGCGGGCGCTTATCTTCGCCGCGGTTTCATCTAATATGTACCGAGAATTTCTGCATCGTTCGACGAAAGTTGATACGATGCTACAACTCGAACGACGCAGAAATTCGCGTCGTAGTATGAAACCGTGGCGAAGATAAGCCCGCGATGGATCGCGGCGGAGGCGTTGTTCGCCTCGGTCTCTTGCTGCATAATTGATACATGTGGGTAACAGCTAACAGCGCTAGCCCAACGGACGCAGCTCGACGCGACGCGACGCGTTGCAAGATAAGGTTAGCCGAGACAAGACAAGGGCAGACCGTTTTCGAATTCCAGGCCCGTAGCCAAAGGTGGCCATGTACAAAACCGTGAGGGTCGATAGCAGAGTTTAGTCTCGCTGATCGAGGACGCCGCGCCGTTCTCCTGCTGGAACACGTCGCACTGGCCGAGCCGCTTACGTAATTTTCGTGACAATAGGTTGAAACAATTTCCACCTGGTAAAGCTCAAAGTAACAACAAAGATTTAGCTTTTCTCGGAGCCCATCTCATGTAGGGATACTCGGGTAATGAAATGGCGGACGCTGCCGTCAAGGAGGTCTTTAACAGGGCTTCGGAGTCGGTAGACAAAATTCTCAACTCTCCGACTGCAACTCCTCCTTTTTTTTTACCTCCGATTCCGAAACCGACTCTGACTCTCCAAATTGAACAAATATGTACTCAGAATAATTAAGAGTTCTAATAAAACTGAATAAATAGTTGAAATATTGTATTAAAGTCTAAGAATATGGAACGGATAACTCTGATACAACACAATACGACTGTTACTTTCTCACTTTCAGGAAATAGTTAGGAAATACCACTACCATAATTTTAACTATTTCTCCTCTACATAATGCCGAGGTATACATACAATACGTCTATACTGTAGATCGAATATTAGCAATTTATTTATGTATACATAAATCTATTAACCCTTTGCACTCGAATGGCGACTGTATGGCGCCAGTAAAAATGGCCACACCATAATTCGAATCAGTTTCAATATTATTAAATTCGTCTGTTTTCTGTAAATTTTGAGAAGCTCAACTGTTACATGTGTGTGAGAAAACTGGTTAAATTTCATGTGCACAATGTAAAAAAGATTACATTGAATAAAAATGTTCTGGGTCGAAAGAAATGATTTTGGGTTTCGAATTAAAATTGCTTCGAGTGCAAAGGGTTAATGATTTATAAACAAAAGAGCCAGAGTTGGAGTCGGAGTCGATATATTTTTTTCCGATTCTGACTCCTAGATCGATCTTTTATCTAGCGTTTTTGACCGCTGGAAATCCCCATTTTCGTATTATCGGGAAATGAGAACGCGAATCCCGCACCCTTGCAATCCTGGAGAAAGGAGTCTACCTCCTTAAGACCCCATTCAGACACGGCGGACCTTATTTACATTAGCGTACATGGATTCGTTCACACGCATCCGCGCGGTCGAACAATCAAAAACAAAAATCGCGCGGTTTCCGCCGTGTCGGAACGGGCTTTAAGAATGATTGCCCCCTGCTTGTTAACAGTAGAGACCAGGTTAGTTCTCACTCGACTTCGTAGTGGTCATGTTAACCTAACCCACTACAAATACCCAAGTACAAATTCTAGTGGTCGATAATGACGTAGACGTTGATACGACCTGAATAAATAAATTACAAATGAAGTTTCAACCTGGTCGTATCCGATAAGAGTGTTTGTCGATAAGCCCAGCGGTCGCCTGGGTGTCGCGCGTTTCCAGCATGTCACCCGCGAAAAGTCAAATGCGATGTTTCTTCGATCGTTGTCACCTGTTCGCGACGTACACTTCGAAGAGTTTCAAATGCAGTCCCAGTCCTCGGTCAAATGCAGTTCTTGTTTTATTTTTAAGAAAGTTATCAACAACGAGAAAGCTCTAGTCCTCGTAGCTTTCATCGCGAAAAAAATCGTAGAGCAACCGGTTGTCCCGTCGATGTTACCCAATTCGCGATTTGACTCGATTAATTCTGGTTCCTAAATATAAACGAGAAGAAGAAAGTGAAAACAATATTTCAAGCCGGCGTGGCGTCGAATATAGCAGCGTTCCGGTACGACTTCTGGACCTGTGATTTTTAAATTCAAGGACAGCGCCAAGAGCGAATTGAAAATGTCAAATGCTTGCATAAAATACGTGGGGCCGGAGGGGATGGTAGCTCGAACGGGTCAAGTTCATCGTTTGCTTCCAAAAGTTTGCTCGACGTAAAGCGGCACAGAGAAACGTCTCGACGACAAGCAGAATCGAAAGCTCTCTCTCTCGCTCTCTCTCTCTCTCTCTCTCTCTCTCTCTCTCTCTTTCTCTCTCGTCGACGGTTGTCTGCATTCCACTGTGGAAATACACCGCGTGTTCCTCGCGACTCGCGACGAGGATTCCGGCTAAAGAGTCGACTAGGCATTGTGTAACGCGTAATCGCGATTGGATCGGTAGGGAAGAGGAGCCGAGCTTGTGGTCCAAGTTACGAAAGGGGTAAGCCAACCGGTGACGCAACGTCGCGAATCGATTGCGACATTCCTTCCACCGCACCGGAGAAATAAATCTCGATCGTTGGAACGATACGGCCGCTCCTCTCCCCGTTTTGCAAACGACGTTTTACCTGTTTTCCCTCTTTCATTTCGCTTCGGACGCTGACCTAACCGCTGCACGGTGGGGTCGCAGCACCGAAAACAAAAATTGACAATGACAACAATGACTGCAAATTTTTATGGGGCCGAGCGCAGGCCCTGGCCTCCAAAATCGACGAAACTTCTTAAATATATGAATACTAAAGGTCTATGTTATGGTTGTTATCATTTGGTTTTTCAAAATTCGTCGATTTGACAGAATTATAATAAGAAATGTTTAACTCCGTTATTTCTTGTCACCCTGTATGTACTTGCATAAACATCCGCGGTCTAATAACATGTATGCAACAAGTTTTTAGTTGTAGCAACGTTTCTATCGTCTGCAAGACGTACAATATTTAAATGTTGGTAAACATTGGTTGGGCCAATGTAGTATTATCATACGTAAATTTGTTGCTAATTAACCACGTATGATAATTGCAGGCCCAACGTTGGATATTCGATAGGTTTCCAAACAGTTAGCCAACCATAAATGCTACTATGTACTATGTACATAGGTACACATATATGTATATCCCCTGCCCTAGACGACAGACCCGCTGATTCCGTATTTGAATTTTCATGCGAAAACCCGTTTCGAATTACGGCACCTGCGGTGATTTTAGTTCAGAGGGTCAAAGCCATACGTTTCACTGGGATGTACGCGTCGGATTCGAAAGGGTTAACACTTGAAACGCGTATGAGCCGCTTAGCGTAACATCCTGTCGAATAGGCTTGTTGCGGCGACGAGTCGGATGGCGCAATCGCGACGCGCTGGTAAAAAGAGAAAAGAGCAAAGAGCATTATTTTTTCTGCTCGTGTCTCCGACCAATTGCGCGAAATTAGCCCGACGACTGCAATTACATCTCCCTCTCTTTCTCGTTCTCGCTACGGGTCCCTCCGTCGCTGCCTCCTACTTTCATTCTGGTTCCCGTAACGCGTAATGGCCAGTTTCATTGTTGGGAAAGAACTGGATTGTTCCGGTGACATGGTTGTCTGGAAATAAACAGTCCGGCCGGTTTTTCTGCCCTTTGGACTAAGTAAAAGCAACCTAATTGAGCGGCTTTCGGATCGGTCTCGTTGTCTCGGGGTCCCGTTCCCTACGTTCCGCCAAGTGATCGCTCTTTGCCTCTAATTACAACACCGTTCCAGTTTTTTATTTTTTAATCATTTATTCATACAAGTTGCATCAGCATCTAGGTCATTAGCGACCACTAGAATTTATACATGTGAATACAAGCGACGTGTTTGAGAGGAGAAGAGGGGCCAGTGCAGGATAATGTGTTCAACCGAGAGTGTTTATCCATTTAGTTCTGCATCGAGAGCGATCTCGTCGCCATTCCCGATTTCGATGCACCCAAGACAGAGTCCCCGAATCCTGCGGGACCCGATATAAATTCAAGGCGAATAATTATTAACTAGTTTTCATTGAGGCGCCGATCCGCATTTATATTTAAATGTCGCCCTCGAGATTTCGATTGCACAATTCCGTGCACAGCGACCTTCCTCTCGTGGAAAGTAGCCGATCTTTTCGCGACATGACGCCGCGCGTTGCTTCGACGAAAAATAAACGTCGGAGAAATTTCCGCAAACTTGTTCGAAAGACAATGACCGATTCGAAAAGCGGCACGGCGTCATCGAGCATACGCAGAAATCATTCTTGCGGCTAGGCAAACACTTTCGGAAAGATACTTGCACAAGCACGACCGATCTTCGCGGCGAAAATCGTTTAACGTCGTGCACATATGCACATGTGCAGCTACGCGCTCGCTGTTGCAATTTGCACCGCGGGAACCGTGCCGCACGTGCTAACAAACACCTATTTTTACGTCGATTCTCCCTTCCTCTTGCCTCGTTCGATCTAAGACTTCCCACCGAGATCGCTATAAATATTTCTATCCGTCGCATCACGTCGCGTCGCGTCGTCGCGCGTCACTCGCATCCGCTCGAAATCGAACGATCGATCGACTTTTTCTCTCACCGAAGGACGATGCGATTCGCTTCCGTTCTCCGACGCTCTTGGAACAAATCGATGTCTAGTTCAGAGCTGGGCATTAATCGATTGAAATTTTAAACGAGATTGATTGATTGATGCGTACGATTGAAAAAGGTAGTCATTGGAAAATCGACGACTGATTCAATCAAATTTTTCAATGGAATAAAAAAAGAAATCGTCGAAAAATCGGAGACTCGGAAAATTGGATTCAATCGATGATTAAAACAAGAAGACATTAAAAAAAAACGTAAAAGCACGTAAACATAGTTTATACAATGATTATACAATGATAATACACCTAAACTCAGTTTACATTTTTCTCAGTACATATTCATATAGTTTTGATTCCGTATTTCATTTCTAAATTTCAGCAGTGAATCATTAATCAATTATCCGATTGACGATTACAATTGAAAGGAACGTTAATCGCAATTAATGACTAAACTAGGAGATTAATTGTTGATTGCGATTAACGATTGAAGTAGAAATTTATTCGTTAATCGTTGATCAAACTTTTGCCCAACTCTGGTCTAGTTTCCCAATTGAGTCGTTAACGAAACGATCAACCGCCTTTCGAATTTCCAAAGATATCGCGGATAGGCGCGGTTAATGCACCTGTCGGAATTTGTAAAATTTTGAAATCGAAGATGCCGGTGTACCGATCCGCGGCTCGGCGCGTAGCAACACGGAGGTCCGCGATTCGGCAACAATTCATGGAACGGGAGTAGCGAAATATTTAAAAGCATTGCGAAGTCGGGCCTCCTATTGCGGGCTCCACCGGCGTGGCTCGTTACCGCGATCTTTGCGATTTGAAAGAATCGTGAAACTCGCTGGAAGGACAATATTTGGCCCGAAAAGTCGGAAAAAAGTCGGGCTCAAGAATAAGGCTTCTATTTCATCGAAATGAATCAAAAGCAAAGTGAAAATGCATTTTTGATTTCATAATGTTGTATATAGCTGACGTTAAGACTTTATTTTATGACCTTGAACCCATAAATAATGCCAGAATATTTTTTTCCAATTTTTGGAAACAGAACCTGAACCATAGTCCTGCGTTGGAACCAAACATTTCCAGTACGTCGTTTCTCGACTGCGTTTACAGGTAATTACTAGACACAGCGGATCTTTATACAAAATACAATTTTCCTACCTGAATTACAACAAACCGGAGTGACATAGAAATTGACTCTCTCTCTCTCTCTCTCGATATGTTTAATAGGTTGAAAATAATACGAAAGTATTTTTTAATTCTTTTAGTGGTTTCTAATGTTTTAAATTGCCCATTTTTCTCATAAATGCGTAAATTTCGCTGTCATGTAATTACAGCAACGCGCGTTTCGGGTGTGAAAGATGGTACACAAGACAAGCAAGATTGTGTTCTGTCGTTTCGAGTCAAATATTGATTGTCGAGCGCGAGAAAGCTGCGAAAACCACAAAACGTGTTCGCGTATGGTTCGTACACAATGGAAAATAATTTCGGCGAAAAGATTCGTATCTTCCGCGTTCTTTCTCGTTTCGACGAACTCCGTGGAGTCTCTTTCGACAATGTCGAACCGACAACAACGTTCTACGCCCATGGAATAACTGTTCCGGCCCGGCCACTCGGGAAACCCACTTTTCTCGCAGCATGGCTGAATTCCTAACGAGATAAATCGCATGGTACTCCTTGAGAGAGCGAAGGGATCTTTAGTACATAAATCGAAAAGTAAATACCGATCGACTCGGTGCAACAAATAGTTTTCAAACCGAAATGACTTCCCGCGGGAAGGCTTTGCCTCTTAGAATCCCCTGAAGAGGATGAGATCGATGGAGGGCCGCTCGAAACTACTTTTCCGTGCTCTTGATCGAACGGTGTCCTGTAATCGACGCAAACGAAACCGGATCGAGCGAGTCCAGTCTCGATTCGATCGACCGCAGCAATTAATCGGACTGGCCGAGATATTGGCGGCATTTAGGCTAGAATTTTCCAGGTGCGTGCCGGCACTAATAGCCTCTGGTTTCGAGTCTGGATCCGAGATCGATTTCGCGTTCTCCGGTCGGGAAACCTGGCGGATTTCGACACCGTGACGCGACACTTCAAGGCTACAAGGCCTAAGAAACTGTTACATGTTCGAACATTCGCCGGTCTCCAATGTCCGTTCGCCTGTCGCCGGTCGCCAACATTTTGGAACGCTCGACTCTCCGCGTTGACGATCGATCGATCGTGCCGGGTGAACCGAGTGAACGGAGTAGAGTCGCAGCATCTCGCGAAGGGAGAAAATACACCGGTGTGCCTGACAAAGTGCCCGCTCGGTAGGATCGCTGCCTACGTGACTCTCGGTTCGTAGAGATCAAGCCGAATCAAGGCCGCAGCGAACGGCATCGCGCCACCGCACCGCACCGTGTGTGCACGCCATTCCTATATCGATCTCCATCTCCAGCCGCCGCGGCTCTTTCCTTCTCCTTTTTTCTCCTTTTCTCCCTCTGCTTCTTCTCGCCTCCTCTTGATTCTTTTCCTATCTCGCGAGATCACCCGGTCCTTCTGCGATCGATTCTCTCCTCCAACAACCAACTTGTTTTTACTACCCAATTTGGATCGCTCGAGTTCTCCTAAACAAATTCCGAACAGTTTTATAGGAACAGCATTTGCGCATTCCTGCGCGAATTTGCTCGAGCTTTCTCCGACGAAGCATATCGGACAAATTGAACAAAGAATCTCGGAATTAACACTAGAACTGCCGAGCACTACACGCGATTGACGAAAAACTGCGTTTATTTAGATCTCGTACCAGTTTTGTTTAAATATGTACGCCGATAGAGAAGTAAAAACATTTCTCGGTAAAACATATTTATAATTTTACTATTTCTAAAAGAACAAGTCAGGAGCAAGGCATTTTGACTGATCTGGTAATTCTAATGTTAAGGCGATAGACTCGTTTCCAGGATCGCAAGGGTGCGGGATTCGCCTTCTCGTTTTTCGATAAAACAAAAATGGGGTTTTTCAGTAGTCGAAAAGTCTAGATAAAGGATCGCTTCAGAGCGCTATCTACCTCAGAAGTCCTATTTTTTCGTTTATGAAACATAATTTGCATTATTCGACAGCGTGTAGCTATTTTCATAGCTATATGCGCAGTTGTATGCTTCCGAATAATGCAACTTACGCCTCGTAAACGAAAAAATAGGACTTTTGAGGGCGATAGCGTCCTAAATCTAGCGTTTTTGACTACTGAATTCTTTGTATTATCGAGAAATGAGAAGGCGAATCCCGCACCCCTGCAATCCTGGAAAAAGGAGTCTAGTCCCAAAACTTCTCCACCAAACACAAATCCTTCAGGATACTTTGATTAGCAAAGCGAAAAGTCCGAAGGAAAAGCATCTGAACGCGCAAAATCTTCCATTACCCTTTTCCCTTCACTTAGCGCTTCCCTTCGCTAATTCGTTTGTTCGGGTTCTCGTTGGACCTCGACCTTTGGCATTTCCCCGATAGCGAGCATCGACGAGAATCGATACGTTATCAGGAGGAAGAATCGCGTGGACATGGCCGGTTGTTTACACGGCTATCAGAGGTTCGACGGCGGCTGCGTTGAGTCACGTTTGCGCGGACGGAAGAAACCAGAACAGAAGGAGAAGGAAAGAGAAACAGGAGGATGTGAGTAGGATGACGCGGAGGTGACGAACTGGCAAAAGGTGGACGCCTCGAATGTCGCTCGAACGGATTGGGACTAGGGACTCGGAACAAAGGAGAATTGGTGGCGGCTGTGTCATCAAAGTTACAGGAGTCATCGGAGTCGCTGGAACACCGAAAGAAAGAGAAAAACAGGTCGGGAAATTCTGGCGACCATTGATGTCGGACGTCGCGCGTCGGTGCGGCGCGTGATCGATCGTCGTTTCATCGCATTTTGTCGCATTTCGTCGCATTTGGTTTGCGTGGAATCGTTACACTGTCGCGGGGCATCCAAATACGAATGAAATCTCGTCACGGTGAACGAGAGGCGAGCTTCGATTCAAGGATGCTGCCAGAGGATCGAGTTTTTCCTCCGTATTCATTACCGAAGGTGATTCTCGAGCGACAGAATGCAATTTGATTGCGCGCGACAATTCGGTTTCCGCTAGAAAATCAAAGACAAAGAAAATACAAGGTGACAAGAAATAACCAAGTTAATCATTTCTTATTATAATTCTGTCAAATCGGCGAATTTTGAAAAAACCAAATAATAACAACCATAACATGGACCTTTAGTATTCATATACTTTGGGTTTTTCCGACGCGACGAGCGTAAAGAGGTCCTTTATCCGCGTTTCCATATTTGAGAGATCGGTGTGCGGCGCTGGCTCTTACGATGAATTACTCGTAACGGATATTAATCGTCCATTGTGAGTGAAAAATGTGTCTGAATATTCATCGACCGAGCGACATGCAATTTGACGCGACAGTGATATAAGTTTTCAGTTCTCTTTGGTGTCGGTGTCGGTGACGGTGACTACTCGAACCGGACACTCGTCGCGACCTTCGTTGTTTCTTTCGATCGCGAGAAGCGTAACGCGAACAGAAGGAACGGCAATTTCTCAATTTCCTCGACGCTCCCGGAGCGTTTCGAATTGCTCTCGGACTCGACTCGACTCGACTAGTTGCCTAGTTCCTTGTTACGCGAAAGAACTTTTTCTCGCGGGCATACGCGAAACGGTCTCGTTTCGACGAGCGGTTGGTGCAATCGGGCGAATGGATCAGTCGGCCGGCCCGGATTATGCAACGATATTTGATAATCGAGTGTTCCGCGCAGTTGCCCCGACCCTTTCTGAAATATCGGGTAACATTCCTCCTTCTTCACCTTGTTCATCGATCTCATTCGAGCTTACCGGATTTATCGGGATATACAACGAGTTTCTTCAAATTTCATAGGATTTGCTTTTATCCGATCAGATGACGCTGGATTCTCCATTGAATTTCTTTCGGATCCTGTTCGATGGAGATCCATTGGATTTGTTCTTGGCGTTTCGGTTGAAAAAAATATATGAAAGACTTTTCAAAAACCACGTTTATATTAAAATGCACCAAAAAGGAGAAAACAATGTTTTTCCTGGTTCTGCATAAAATACCGAATCCAGTGAAATGACTAATAATATTTTTCCCCAAAATTTTATGCTAGTTCAAAATTTCAGCAAGATTGGACAATGGGAAGAGTTTTAAAATTCGATTACAAGATTTGACGCGTACAACAACAACAAAAATACTAATAGGATTAAGTGCGACGTAAAATAACCAATAAAAAAAGAAACATGGCAAGTTAATATAAGCGTGGTAATAAAAAATAGGTCAACTAACGGATTATGGAGCAGGTTTCCGTATAACCTATACATAGATGCCAAAGTATAGGTACCCCTCGTTATCCTCGTTATCGTGCCGCGGTCGCGGATGCAGTATCGGAGGAGTCGAGTCTGCTTCTCGATTTGTACCGCGTAGCGAGCAAGTACAGAGCGACTATGTACAGTACACTATGCAGTTGTTGCACTCCGTCTATCCTTTCACCGAACCGTTCGATACGCACGATCGTTGCTCCGTTCAGGACCATGTTCGATTGCCCTACGGATCGTGCTGTTGTTCGATTCGATTCGTTTCGTCTTGGTTATGCACGAGTGTTTAAGAAAAAGAAAAATTGAAGGAGAATGTTGGACACTCTACAAAAGATTAACACATAAGAAAAATCTATTTTCATTTCGAAGTTATTATGTGGAAAGTGGAGTGCAAGTAACCGAAGGTTAAATCTCGTTGAAGAAATTGCATATCGATGTATGTATTCGTTATTGACGGACAGCAAACGACATTCGTGCATTCGAAATTGAGTTCTGCAGACTGAAAGCGACGGCAGACAGTTAGGGATCGTGTATACCGTATGCGCATGAATTACCGGTGTTATTGTTAAACGGTATGCGCGATCAATTACAAAACCTGAATAGCTGATCATAAATTATCATAGCCGCGGCGCTCTCGTTACTTCTTTAAATAACAATTATGAAACCGTCGTTAACCCCGACACGTTCGAGGTTGCTCGGGCTTCGGTCAAGTTCCTGTCGGCTTATGAAAATCGAGTTGACCGTCGATCGGATTTATCGACGAATCCGATTACGTTGCGATTTCCTGTCACCGGCAATGATCGATGCGTCACTGCGCTCGTCGAAATATCATTTCCATCGTCCGGTTTCTCGCCAAATTTCGGCGATGGCGGGATAGCAATCTACAGAACGTTTGTTTCAACTTCAACACTAGGTTTACGGATTTTATAAACGTAACAAGATTGTGTCTATCCAAATTTTTAGCCATTTTTCCAATAATATGTACCCAAAGGAATAAATTTGGTAAATAATTCCTCAGGCAAGCATGTTTTTTTAATAATTGCGAATTAAGAATATTAGAACCCGTCATTTTGACGAGTATTCTAATCAATTCGTTCCGCGCATCAAACAATGAAATAAATGAACGACTGAATCCACTGCAGCTATCGCGCTGAACGATCCGTTTGCCGAACGGCGAACGGACGATTGGGCATTGGGCATTGGGCATGGGCGCTGCATAAACTAAACGCATAGCACAGCTTTCACTTTCGTTTAGACAGGGCGAGCATGATCCCGAGACGGTCTTCTGGGCCGCCAGAATTTTCAAAAGCGGCGGAACTTCTTCTGGTCCATTCCCCATTGATCGTCATTGAACTGACCTTGCGAACATCCAAAGAACGCTGAAATTTAAGCGAATCGAGCACGTGTCCCGTACACGTGCCACGATGATTTTCGATAAAAGATGAATTGCCTACTTCAGAATAATGGGTAGACACCGGGCCGATTATCCTGAAAGCCGTTTCGAAACCGTAATGGTCTCCTCCAAGGAATAGACCGCTTATCCGTC
This sequence comes from Lasioglossum baleicum, assembly GCF_051020765.1. NCBI lineage: Eukaryota > Metazoa > Arthropoda > Insecta > Hymenoptera > Halictidae > Lasioglossum > Lasioglossum baleicum. The sequence continues at coordinate 10,784,290 of NC_134934.1, forward strand.
AAGAAAGCGCGACGAGATCGTTGACAAACGTTGCGGAGCGTTGGTCCGTCATCGATTATCCGACCTTTTCGCAGGAAAACGAGATGCATGCTACGCGACGAAAACTGGAGGAAACCGAAGGAAACGTGTCGCGGTCGCTCCTCTCGCGCATGACCTGGAAACCTCCTTGGCTCGCGGAGATATCTCTCCCGTGACCAGACGAGAGGAAAAAAAAGTCGAAAGCGGGCTTGTTGTTTCGTAACGATTTTCGACGTTCGAAACACGCGGTATGTTTCGATCGCGAACGCTGTTTATTCTCCTGCTGTATCGGAATTTGATCCTCTTACACGCGGCGAATCGTTAATCGTTTGTTCGAGAATTGACCAGCCGAATTACCGTCGAATTTTCTGTTCGCAGAGGTTGAGTGCGAGGTGTCGAGTCAAGTGGAGTATTCTCTACAAGCGATCTGGGGCGTGAGCATAAGAGAGCTTCACCTGGCGCTTTGGAAGCCCTGGAGCACCCTCCGAGACGCGTCCTTGAACGGCACTCTTCTTCAAGGCCACGCGCAGTACCTCACGCCACCGCAAACGTATCCTTTCGAAAATATGTATACCATTGACAACGGTACCAGCAACCAGTGCTCGACAAATTTCAAGCACAATATTGTTTGCAATATCGATTTCAGCTCTCGAGACGATCGCGAAAAATCTTTGTGCCGAACAACCGAATTTTCCAACTATTATAGAACCGGAAAAAATCGGAATGGGAACCGTAACGGATGGTACATACTTGCAAATGTCGGTTCTTCGTAATTGTTTCAACCGTCGGACAACGAACGATTTTTATAACTGTACATGTAATTGACAATTTGCTTCCTAAATGTCCATCAACATCGAAGCTGAAAAAATGAATGTTTGTCCACAAAAACTATAGTTAATATAAATTCACATAGACAATTGGGATGCGGTATTTTTCAGCTAAAAATTGCATCTCTTCATCGAGGTGTCCCGATCACCCTATTCAATATTTCTTCTGCCTGCTGTAAAAATCGTCCGTCGTCCGAGAGTTAATTGCCATAAATCGAGTACTGAAATGACAATTTGGATGTTGCGGATCAAGTCCTTCGCGGAAACGGGAACGAAGGTTTGCGTCCTCGTAAACCAATTTGAAACTCGGTTGCCATGAAGGAGCTGTAAATCCATCGAGTTCGCAATCGCGATTCTGCGATCGATGTTCAAAGTCAACGAGATATATCGGTTATTCTCCTTGACCAAGATGTGCAGTAGACAACCGCACGGCGAGGAAACGCTCAGATTGTCGCTTCCGGCGCCAGAGCTGGAACTGGGGACACCTCCGCGTCTCTGTTACCCTCTGGTGATCTTCCTGACCCGTCGCGACAACGGGGATCCGCATCCTGACGAAACCGTGAGTATCTTTTCAACCGAACATAGCAACGATCTGAACAGAAACGAACGAACGAATGTATGAATGAATGTATGTCTTATCCAGCTATGGATCATTGGCTAGCAACCGGTGATTTTTAATTAGTCGAGTGATTGCGCGGAACACGAGAGTGGAGTGTGTCCTAGATAGCGGTCATTGGTAGCCGTTGCCTACGCTAACATTCTAGAGTCCTTTTGATCGGTTCCCCGTCGTCGAACCTCTGGCCTGCGGTTCCTTTTCACGATCGACTCCCTGTCCAACCTGTTGACTTCGCTCGTTTTCATTCGATTCGAGAGAGGATCGATGTTTCACCTGTTTAAGGGGGTAGACTCGTTTCCAGGATTGCAAGGGCAGTGGTAAAAAGCGCCAAATTTTACTATTTTACAAAAGTCCTATTTTTACGTTTACAAGGCGTAATTTGCATTAATCGGAAGCATAAAGCTGCGACAGCAAATTACGCCTCGTAAACGTGAAAATAACAATTTCGAGGGCGATTGCGTCCTAGATTGAGATTTTATCTAGCGCTGTTGACTACTTAAACACCCCGTATTTGCATTATCGAGAAATGAGAAGGCGCATCCCGCACCCTTGCGATCTTGGGAACGAGAGTCTACCCCTTTAACACTTGTGTAGCCAACCGAATAGTCATTGGATTTCTTTCAAGAAAAAAAGTTTAATACTAAAGGTTTTAACATTAGCAATACATTTTTGGTTGGCTATATAAGGTTTAACCGGAACAAGTGAGACCTAGAATTAACGATTTTGTTGTTCGAAAAAGGTGGCACTGGTGAACGTGGTCCACATCAAGGATAGCGTTTGCACCCTGCCGACTTCGATCCTGGCGCAGTATCTGAAGCAAGCGAACGGCCAGTTGTCCTGCCTCAAGGTGAGAGTCCAAAGAGACGAATAAAACGAGGTACAGTAATCCCGCGATCTAAGCCGATTCTCGATTCGAACGTAGAAAAGTAAGTACGTAAGTAACCTTTTCTCACTAAAATGACAACAAACACGATACAATTTGGCTCGCATTTACGTCATACAAGAAGAAAATTGAAAATAAAAAAGTTAGCATCGCATTGGTGTTTTAAACGATACAATAAGTTCTTCATTTCTGCCGACCGCCGCACTATGGGCCAAATCGACGAAATCTGTGCCACATCAAAGAACTTTCGATAGAAATGAGATAGAGCGATGAATTTTTTTTTAAATGAAAGCTGAAACTTTGCAGAATATGGGATAATTATGGAGATTGTGGTACGAACGTTTCTTAACCATGAAAGAAGTCGTTAAACTTGCACAATTTTCTTGAAATTTTCTTGAAATCTTCCCGACGTTACAAAACGTTCTTACCATAATCTCCCTATTTTTCCCATATTCTGCAAAGTTTCAGCTTTAATTTTTTAAAAATTTCATCGCTCTACCTCATTGCTATCGAAAGTTCTTTGATTTTGAATCGAGTTTCGACCAAATTTCCCACTGTGCGGCGTTAACGCGTGCCTGGGACGAGATTACGGTGGAAGAGTGCGCGACCATATCATCGAACACAATTTTAGAAAGCTGATCCGTAAATGTATCGAATCGAAAGTAGGCAATTTTGAACATTTGTTGTAAATGTTTTAGGTTCATTTCATTGTTAATGAATCAATAAAACTGATTATTCGGTCAAGTTTTATGCTGCTGAAATGCTTTAAAAAATTCCGGCAACTTTTCAGCCACCCTGTATAGAAAGGTGATGTTGTAAAAGAAGAACTAGAACTAAAACTAACACGGTTTATCCCGATTTCAGCAACTGTATCTGGCGACGGGCAACTCGACCAACTACGACGAAGGAGATGTGTCCTCGGGTTTGGGCTCGGCCCTGGCGCTTGCGGAGCCGTGCAACAACAGCGGGGGTGCGGCGAGGGGTGCGCTGGTCGCTTCCGGTACCGGCGATCCGGAGGGTTCGCTCTGGAACACAGCAGGGGAGCAGCTCTGCGTTGTCTGCCAGTATTTCCCCCTTTCCCGAGCCTTGCTGCCCTGCAGACACACCTGCATCTGCGCCTCCTGCTTCGGCAAGTTGGACCGGTGTCCCATGTGCAGGAGCCCGATCAAGAGCTACTTTTGCATCCGAGGCGAAGAGTACATGCCCCTCGAGACGGAGATCAACCCGTGCAAGCAGAGACAATCGAGTAATCACGGGCCCACTCATTGGCTGCACGATTGGAACGACAGACTTACCGATTTCCTGGGGTTTGCACGATAGGACCGCCTTCGTTCCGTCCCGAGCCGAATAACAAGACTCACCATGTTCCGTGTTTCGTGTTCCGTGTCCCCTCTGGCCGAGGGACCAAGGTTCTCTAGGCGTAGTAGCGTTGGCAACGATAGAAACGCGTTTCTGCGAGCAGGAATCGTTATCTGTTAGAGTAACGGACGATTGAGAAGCATTCGAACCGCGCCGTCGTTGAAATTTCGGGCACCCGGCGAGAACGGGTTCCCAAGAAAATTTCCAAATCGGAAATTCGGTGTCGGTGAACTCAACGGATTCTCAACGACACGAAAAGCAAACGCTTCTGAGATCACCTATGGAGTAACTTTGAAATTTTTACCGAGTAACGTTGTATAAATAATACGTAAGATGTACATATACAAGATAACGGATAGGACGTGTCCGATTCTACGATTGTAACTAACGAATAAGTTATTGATATTATTTCATACGAACACACACAAGTTTATTCGATAGATCTAGAGACGTTAGTTCTGATATGCATGCCTCTAAAAGTATTTCCCCAGTCCTCTATTCTCTCACACTCCTGTTATTCCTCGCTCTCTGTCTCTACTACGTCTATCGTCTATCTCTCTCTCCATCCGCTCGATTTTTCTACCTGTAACGGATCAACAAGCGGTCCGAAGGGAAAATCCTCTTTTGTTTCCTTTGTAATTGCTCTGCCGTCCATGAGCAGCGCGATGGAGCCACTTTCGCGAGGTTCTTTCTCGAAAGGAAAAAACAACACGGGGTTCAGTCGGAAATAGGAACGACGAACGTTCGCTGGCAAATTAATTTAAGAGAAGGACGTTGCGCGTCTCAACGTTAGAAACTGTAAACTGTAAATACACAGACTGTGATAATTGTAATAACATCTATTATGTACCAGACACACCACGGAAAACAATCGGAGCAACGCGAGAAAGAATATCGGTCTCGCGTTTCACCGTTAAACGCGTATGTACACGTTGTCGAGCCTTTTTCCGGATATCTTCCAGAGATATGCGTTCAATGGAAAAGCACGGTATATCGTTCTCCTGCTTCCGGACGATTCTAACGAGAACAAGAGTTTTAAGCACGTCACGATAATCGTGTTCTATACGCGGACACCGTTCGGAAAGAGTTGAGAGTTTTTAATCATTCGCGTTTCGAATATCAAACCGAGAATGTCAAAAGATTCGAATTTAATACTTGAAGAGTTTAAACGAAAGTTAGACTTAAGCGGTCCTCGACTTTTCCATTTTCGTTCTATTCGTTTGGAGTTGTATATATATACATATATATCACTAGACAGCGGATCTTTCTGCAAAATACACATTTTAGAAATTGATTTTCTTTCGAAACGATGTAACAGCATTTTTAAATTCTTCTAGTGTTTTTAGTGCTTTAAAATGCATCTACTCATTTTTGCAACAAATACATAAAATCCGCTGTCTATATATCAATCTCTCTTTTCTCTATTTCTCTATCTCTGTCTCAGTCTCTTTTTTGTGATAAGCAGTCCGCGAATTTTTATGCGAACGTAGCTGAAATGGAAAAGATGGTTACGTGAAATTCGCGGACGCGGAGGAAATCGAATAAACGAATGCTTCGGTGATTCTTATCGCTCACAGCGCGACGGTGTCGCGCGTCGTTAACGGTAGGGATCATTGAAACGCCTCGTGTGGCGCAGTTACAAGCCCCGACGCGTGTACGAGTAGGGGAGTACAATGAAACTATACGGCTAATTCAAGAGTAAAAGGCCTCTGAAGTCAATGTTATTATAGTCGACGATCTTAACATCCTAATTTATATTTGATTCAACAAGTATGGAGTTTCGACGACGAAACGATGTCTGTATGTGAGAACCTGTATATAATTTATTTAATAAAGCGTATTCATGCTGTTACACCGTGTCGTGCACGCGTACACAGGCGTTGTCGTTTAAAAAGCTACGAACGAAACGCGCAAGATTCATTCAATTTCTCGTTCCGTTTCTACTGCGACTTTATAATGTCCATCCACTGAAAATTGCACGATTTATTTCACCGGACAGTACAACCCCCGCCCCTGGAATTATACAAATATATAAACGATTTTTATCGTTGAATCATTTTACCGTTTCAAATTAGATCCACTCATTTTTCAAGTAAATCTGTAAAATCCACCGAATTTGGCTCGGATAAGGAGTTACAATGGAAGAATGTGTACACGCAGTGCACATAACTTGGTTCCTATTTATAATTTTTCAGTGATATCGTTTAGACAACTATGTATATATGAAACTATACCTGTGACTAGTATCAAACAATTAATTAAATATCTTTACATTGGACTTGACAAAGTTGATGGTAATTAGAAAAATGCATATAAACTGTATCGTATTTAACAACAATACGACATTTGACAATTTAAATTAATATCCTGTAAAAGTTATATATGCTAGTTTAATTCCGGCTAAAATTTACATGCGCTGCTTTATGCTTCCGAATTATACAAATGACGCCTCGTAAACGTAAAAATAGGACTTTTGAAGGCGATCGCGGTCTAGATTGATCTTTTATACTGCGCTTTTGACTACTGAAACTCCCCATCTTTGCACGATGAAAAAATGAGCGCCCTTGCAATCCTAAAAACGAGTCTACTGCTCTGCCGGTAACATTTGGCTAAGAGTTTGAGCGTTCTGCCGCTAGATGGCGCTGTAAGTACGTATACGAAGCGCAAATAATTCGTGCCGGAATTAACATTGCGTCTTATGAGAAAAGCGGCACGGATCATTTGCTGCTGTAATGAATATCCAATATTTTTCATTTTGCATGAATAAATTATCTTTATTGTACAATACAGACACAGAGGATTCTCCAGTATACATCCACCAATTTTTTTAGCCCTTGAATAACAATTTCATTGAATATTTAACCATCCACGCGTTGGATGCAGTTGGATGGTTGGAGTGGAACAGGCTCTTTGTGTCCAAAGATCCGAGCGTCTATAGATCGGTGATTTTCGAGTGAGCTCGACTTTCCTCGGGTGCGCTCGGTCTCTAGCAATACACGACGGTACATATCAGACGGTATGTCGGTCTGTATTCTGTATACGTATTTACGTACACTATAGATACACTATACATACATACTGTATACACGTATTTCACTGTGTACAACTCAGATGACCGTTGATCACGTTGACATTCCACTCTGTGCTTTTATATACGAATTCAAATTTTTTCTTGTGCATCGTACGAAATTTCTCCGCAGATAAAAGATCAGTTATTTAGAATCGATTCTCGTTCTATTCTCTGGCAAGTGATGTCGCCGAAAGCAAGAAGGTGAGCGACACGCACGGTCCGTGCGATCCAAGACGATTCGATGAGCGAAAATAAGGACGCGGATCCGCGTGTCTCGTGAAAATCACTATAAAACTGTGCTGTGAACCGGTGCTGTATTGTTTCGGTTCCCTTTGTCCGTCGCGGAAACTCGGTTGTTTTCGTTCACGTCGGAGCCTTCACCTCTGCGATGGTTTACCGCAAGTAGAAGGATATACACGAGCCAGTTTTGGATGTCCTTTTCAGGCACGTGTACACTCATCGATCAAAGGGGAATGTTTGTTTTGCTTTTCGCTGGCTTCGAGTCCCGAGCTATTGCAAAGGTTAGACCGAACAACAGCACGATCACTTGATGAGAGGTGAGTGTGCGCTCCTTGTTTTTCTATCAGCTTTCACGTCTGACTCATTCGCGCGGTGATAACACCCGGTGTAAATTCGATCCGCCGAAATAACCCATTTCAATATTCTTCGAACATCTAACGTGCTATTTTCGAACGTTAAACATTGTTACAATTGTTGTCGCGCCAGTGTTTTCCGGGATAAATCGATTCAACGTTGAAACTGTTTAGTCAACCGCAATCTATTTACACGAGTCGAAATGTTCGCGTAAAATTTAGTTTTCATCGTGTGAATTATCGTTGCCGTGCGTTATACATATTTAAATATATTGGCTGACAAAAGAAAGACGCTGTCGAATATATTTAAAAGTAACTTGATCTACATACATAATTTTGTTATCTCTTCATGTAATAAAATGTAATTTGTTAAGCTTCTCGATCAGTTTACCATCTTTTACATTTAATCAAGATCGAACTTCTCTGTACACTTATTTAGGCTGACAAGAAAGTAAAGACATGAACTTGATCCAGTTTTGTTATCTTTTAATATAATTTGTTAAGCTTCTCGACTCGTTCACATTTAATCAAGATCAAACCTCTTTGTACACTTAATCGAGTTTTGTTATCTTCTCATATAATTTCAATTAAAATCAAACTTTTCTGTACACGGTGACAAGAAAGATGCTGTCAAATATAAAAGTAACTTGATCTAGTTTTATTACCTTTTCATATAATTTGTTAAGCTTCTCGACTCGTTCACATTTAATCAAGATCAAACTTCTCTGTGCCATCAACTTTTGAGGAAATATGACAAGTATACACATTCTTAAACGAACAGCTCACATCAAACACATGTACATTCTTAACACTTTGATCGCCCAGCGTAATTCGGCTAAGTTTCCCGCAGGGCCCAAATCCGACCGTCGGTACACAGAACGTAAACACAACGAAAAGCAAGAATTCATGTTGTATATCCTATATATAAAATCCTATTTTTAATTAACTCGAACAAGAAGAGCGTCACCCATATTTGGGTGACGGGGCCTCCACGGAAGCATACCCATCACCCAGATATGGGTGACGCGGCGATCAACGTGTTAAAAGAACTTTGTCTAAATTGAGACGCCATTGGTAACGAACTATGTGGTTCTCTATTTCAGGTGTTAAGCAATAAATAGCTACAAATAATAAGATAAGCAATGGCTGGCAGCGGAGAACTTTGGGTGCAATGTTTTACCTGTTGCTTGACGCAACAAGGGCCGAGGACACGCAACGGGAGGCAAAGGTCGCACCAGAGATTAAGGATAGACCGCAGTATGATAGGGGTGCCCACAAATTTTAGACACACCGGTCACATAAGCAGTGGAGATGTGGATATGACCAGCGCGCAATTGTCTAATATTCAGGCGCAGATGCAGATGAAAGGAGGCTATGACAACGCGTACGGAGTTAAGGTATCATAATTTCAGTTCTTCCGGTAGAGATTATAACAATGAAAATTGTATTCAAACGAACATTTCGTTTCAGGCATGTTGAAAATAATCGCTCAACGCATTTAGACTGACTTGGAAAACAATCTTGCAACGGAACTGTAAAATCGACTCTGTTTTTAATGCCAATTGTTCCTTGCATCGAAATGAACGTACATGCAGCCTGTACGCACAGATATGTTCGGAAGAGGTCTCGGTTTAAAATGAAATCCAATTTACAAAGACCAAACGCAAAACAGAATCCACATTCGCAAGTTGCTTAGCTGTCCAGAGACCGTATTAAAAATTTGCATTTAACGACAAGTTACATTTAACTACTAGTTACGCTTTTACGATAAAGACTGGATGCTCGATAGGAACAGAAACTGCCACATTATACACACAAGTTTTGGAGGTGCATTACCATTTTGTTTCTCTTTTTTTAGTAACTTGGAATTATTCTTCCATTTAAAATAGTCGGTGTTCATTGATATACACATTTATAATATTATGCTAGATGTTATATCGAGCGTTACTCGTATTTACATGATTTTGTTTTTGACTAAATGACTCTTTGCAGTAGTGAATCTGTCATTAATTAACGCCAGATACCGTTCTTATATTTCCTAGCGTGGATAGAAGTACTTCACAGTTACGTAGTGCTTTTGTAAAAAGATAAAGAACAAACGAAGAAAGAATGTATTTTGCATGGTTCACCTGTGCCAATTAATGGATAAATATTTTAGCATATATACGGTGAACGCCAATGTTCACAAAGCACGGCCCATTTTTCCTACTTCCGTATTTCACCCCGAAAACGGGGCGCGTCAACCTACATTAGGTAATTTTTGGAACTTAGATGTGTCGAAAAGAAAAAGTCGAGAGAGAAAAAATTATTTATACGTATTTCTCCTAGTCTATAATCATTTTACTACAAATCGTGAATTATCATAGCTATTGTTTGTCATACTTTATTCATACGACTTGTGATCTCTCGGAGGTGTATTCATGGACCAGTGACAAATGTATGGGGACAGAAGAGGCGAGGGGAGGTAGGAATCCTTTGCTAATTTTTTACTATAAAATTTCAATTCTGGGTCACTTTGCACGTAAAGATAAATGTATATTAGCTCAACTTCGAAAGTATGCCTACACCCTCGAGTTCCGATCGTCTTCTGTGTATACATCGTAAATATTTATTTAGACTTTTGGTACTTTTGGAAAAGAAAATTGTAAAGAAAACTTTGATAAATGTACAAGCACTTGATATGGGACTATAAAAAGAAAATGTGCGTCGAAACAAAAGATAGTTCTAAGTATTGTATTTAATTATGTAAGAATAAATTTGTATACTTGTGCAATTATAGGTTTCATTAGCTTGGTTCACCAATAACGAGTGCAACAACGTTTTGTTTTAATGCTACAGAACGCGTTTATTTATTGTTGTGTCATCTACAACGCGTAAGAGTATTCATCGATATAGTTAAACGTAAGATACAAAAGAAATAGTATTTTTAAACTGTACATTGTTACATCGATGACTATAATATCACATAATATCCACGTGGATATAGCTTCACGTTCATTTCAGAGACTCGCCCCATCCTCCTCGAACAAAGTATTGCTTAAAGCTCTCTCTCTCTCCAGTTAAAACATTCGTTCAAGAATATTCGCAACAAAAAGAATATTCTGCACAATAAAACATACGTACATTCGCCTAGTGATAATCGTACTAATATCAAACATATCGCATACGTACATGGACGATGATATACGTACGCTTCCTGCCTTATATTTTAAGCATTCATTCGTCATGGATAAATCGAAGAAACGCCTGCGGGTCTTTAGTATGCGTCTTCTACACCGCACAATGGGCTAAACCGACGAAATCTGTATGAAAATCAAAGAACTTTCGATAGAAATGAGATAGAGCGATGAAATTTTTTAAAAATAAAAGCTGAAACTTTGCAGAATATGGGATAATTATGGAGATTGTGGTACGAACGTTTTTTAACGTTGAGAAAATTCGTTAAACTGGCACAATTTCGAAAAAATTGTGGTTTTTCCAAACCACGCGCGGAAAAAATTTTTTGAACACGCTGTACTTCATTTCCCGTAGATTTTTTCACGCTAATTTCAAATCTGGTCTCAAAATTTTTCTACGACCTCAGGATATTGCAAAATCGATTTCTTGAAATTCTACATGTTTAAAGAATTTTCTCAAGGTTAAAAAACGTTCGTACCATAATCTCCCTAGTTTTTCCATATTCTGCAAAGTTTCAGCTTTAATTTAAAAAAAAAATTTCATCGCTCTACCTCATTCTTTCTATCGAAAGGTCTTTCTTTCTATCAAAGATTTTGACACAGATTTCGTCGGTTTAGCCCACTGTGCGCCGCCTAACTAAGCTAGCAGACTATTTCAAGCACAATCGTTCTCTCTCTATATATATTTATGTTATATACAGGGTGTCCCAAAACTCGTGAAAATCCCGAAAGGGGGTGGTCCCTGAGAACATTCTAAGAGACATTTTCCTTTGCACCAATGTCAACTGCGGCTTCGTTTAGGAGTTATTAACGAAAAACACGGACCAATCAGAGCGCGTCCTGGCCCGCCGCGCCGGCAAGCGAGTGTCGGTGGTACGCCGTGACATCGCAACGAACAAGAGTTTCTCGATAATGTGAATCCTCTCCGATTTCGATGAGCTTTGGATACGTTGTCCAGACCATGATTCTGAACAACATTTCTCTTTAGACTTTTTGGCGATCGGCTTTAGTTTACGAGATAATCGTAAAAAAAGAGAAGAAGCAGAAACTGATTGAATTAAAAACTCACGTATTCAGCCGTAAATCCATTTGCTGCTTCGAAATGTGTGTCACTGGGTCACTCGGTGACGAACTGCACAGATGTCTTCAGGTACACGGCAGTACCGAAAGCCAAGGGACGTACGGCCAGGTCGACGAACTGCACAGCCGGTGGTAGAAGGCCTAAGGGATGCGCGGTCAAGTCGACGATCCAGAATTTAACTTTCACTTTCGAATCGATAAATAATTCGTATGTTTATTTTACACAGATGCCTTGAAATTTTTCCACACTCACAATCACTGTTCACATTTGTCAACACATAGTTATGCACTAATAATAATTGCCATATCCCTTGTACTGCTGCACAAATCACAACAATCAGGTAATGCAATCACTAGACTGCGGATTTCATGCATTTGTAGCAAACATGAGTAGGTGCATTTTAATACAGTAGAGAGATTAAAATAATTTCAAAACACCAATGTATTATTTTCAAATTCTTAAAATGATCACAGTAAGAATCAAATATCTGTCTGGCTCCTGTCCCTTGTAATAGCGGCAGCCAACATTCATTTTGCATAAAGATTCGCAGTCTAGTGATTAGTTTAAATATCACAGTAAAAAAAACAGCTAATACATAGCAACCGTTAGCTTTGAATTTACAAGTCTTTGGAGATATTCTCTCTACCGCGGCTCGAACGACACTGATTTTCCGCAAGATTTTTCTAAAGAATTTAGGAAGGGCATTTAGAGTGTCGAAATTCGAAATGCACGCTGTAGCACGAGAACGACGGGACGGTTGGACGAAAAACAGGATACGAGAAGGACCGCTTTAAGACTTATGACAATCACATGTTTAGGTTTTCCTGTAGATTGGTACGCAGAGTCGATGGGTAACCGTTCGAAAACGTCGTCTGTCCTTCTTTTAGAAAGTTTCTTAAGGAAGATATAGGACAATAGGGATGCTACGCTGACCTGACATTTTTACCCCTTGCTGGGTAAAAGGACGGATGACGTTTTCGAACCCATCGACTCTACGTACCAACCTGCAGGAAAAACTAAACATGTGATTGTCATAAGTCTTAAAGCGGTCCTTCTCGTATCCTGTTTTTCGTCCAACCGTCTCGTCGTTCTCGTGCTACAGCGTGCATTTCGAATTTCGACACTCTAAATGCCCTTCCTAAATTCTTTAGAAAAATCTTGCGGAAAATCAGTGTCGTTCGAGCCGCGGTAGAGAGAATATCTCCAAAGACTTGTAAATTCAAAGCTAACGGTTGCTATGTATTAGCTGTTTTTTTGACTGTGATATTTAAACTAATCACTAGACTGCGAATCTTTATGCAAAATGAATGTTGGCTGCCGCTATTACAAGGGACAGGGGAGCCAGACAGATATTTGATTCTTACTGTGATCATTTTAAGAAGTTGAAAATAATACTATGGTGCTTTGAAATTATTTTAATCTCTCTACTGTATTAAAATGCACCTACTCATGTTTGCTACAAATGCATGAAATCCGCAGTCTAGTGATTGCATTACCTGATTGTTGTGATTTGTGCAGCAGTACAAGGGATATGGCAATTATTATTAGTGCATAACTATGTGTTGACAAATGTGAACAGTGATTGTGAGTGTGGAAAAATTTCAAGGCATCTGTGTAAAATAAACATACGAATTATTTATCGATTCGAAAGTGAAAGTTAAATTCTGGATCGTCGACTTGACCGCGCATCCCTTAGGCCTTCTACCACCGGCTGTGCAGCTCGTCGACCTGGCCGTACGTCCCTTGGCTTTCGGTACTGCCGTGTACCTGAAGACATCTGTGCAGTTCGTCACCGAGTGACCCAGTGACACACATTTCGAAGCAGCAAATGGATTTACGGCTGAATACGTGAGTTTTTAATTCAATCAGTTTCTGCTTCTTCTCTTTTTTTACGATTATCTCGTAAACTAAAGCCGATTGCCAAAAAGTCTAAAGAGAAATGTTGTTCAGAATCATGGTCTTGACAACGTATCCAAAGCGCATCGAAATCGGAGAGGAGATAGATCAGATAGTACATCGATCGATTTACAATTACAAGTTACTTATCTCGTAAACTAAAGCCGATCGCCAAAAAGTCTAAAGAGAAATGTTGTTCAGAATCATGGTCTTGACAACATATCCAAAGCTCATCAAAATCGGAGAGGGTTCACATTATCGAGAAACTCTTGTTCGTTGCGATGTCGCGGCGTACCACCGACACTCGCTTGCCGGCGCGGCGTGGCGCGCCGGGCCAGGGCGCGCTCTGATTGGTCCGTGTTTTTCGTTAATAACTCCTAAACAAAGCCGCAGTTGACATTGGTGCAAAGGAAAATGTCTCTTAGAATGGTCTCAGGAACCACCCCCTTTCGGGATTTTCACGAATTTTGGGACACCCTGTATATTGTATTAAAAATTGAAACACAAAGTAACGGATGGATGCATCAGCCAGGTATTTATCTCGAGTCCCGAACTATATAAAAAGATAGGAAGAAAGCATCTTGATATTTACTTAGATAGATCTCGATAGATACTTGGAAATCAGTACATTTTCCTGTGCGTTCCAAGAATCTAGTATCGGAAGAAGTTGTACTCGAATCAATGAAATGTTTCTGTCAATTTCCCATTAACGATGCAAAGGTGCTCTAAATGCTAGTGATGTGCGAGATCCCGAGAATTCCCGAAACCCGATGCTCGAGACGGGATGGGAATACGGTTAGAAGTAGTGCACAAAATGTCCCACAGAGGAAGAGTATTAGAATTCGACATAATAAATATTGTGGAGTTCATTTTCCCATACGCGTGGCAATAAGCGTCGGTGTTACTTCCGTGTTTTTTTTGCGCCGAATCCTGTTCTTGGTGTCAGACCTCCAGTGAACGCGAGGTGGCAGCAGCAGCTCGATGGAAACTTGAAAGTGTCCAGGACTAGCGTGTCGTTCGGTAGCACTGCCACAAGTTGTCGATAAGCGTACTTTTGCCTGCAGCTCGTTTTGTAGCCCGCACCAGGTGCGTTCACCATACTGCACGCAGCGTTTTCGTTGCTGCAAAACGATTCACGAATCATTAGAAATATACTCAAGGTGTTCTACTCGTGATTGCGGTTTAGATACCTACCTACACTTCTCGACTCGTATACCCTGCTTGAAGTTCTCCTGGTTCGCAATGTATTTCCATTCGTTATCCTTGTTCATGGCCGCTTGAACATATATAACTTGCTCCTGAAACGATAGGTGTTTATTAAACCGGTTAGTTTTCCCCCAACAAACAATTTTTATAAGATCCCAAGTACACGTGTATACTTACGGTAGACACGCAGAGAGGCACATCGTCGCCCGTGTCGAATCTCTGCACTATGTCCGACACCTATTCGGATCAAGTTAGAGAATGTTAAAAATGTCAATTTACAATAAACAAAAAATATGTACACGTATTATCTCGTTAACACTAACCGTACCGGGTACAAAATGTGTTGGATATATTGTATATTGTTTTATAAAAATGTGACAAGACTGAATTTATTTAGACTTGACACAATTTTTATAACGATACGTGCTTGAACGAAGAAATTTATTGAATAATTCTTAATGGAAGCACATCTTTACAATTTCAATAATTAGAAAATATAAAAAATGTGAAAGCGGTCATTTATTACCGGTCGTGGTACGGTTATAGTGTGTTAATAATTTATCTACAAACCTCGTCAACAACTGCCAGATATTTCAGGCTTTCGTTTCGTTTTAATGCTTCGTTTACTGTTTGTTCTGGATAACTGGCCACTGTCTCGCAGTATGTAGACCCCTTGCAGACAGGTACCCGTTGCATAGGTGTCATGTCTTCGTCGGGAAATACAATTGTCGCGTCCGCCTGCATGTCTCGGAAATCTGTGGAAACAAATATTCACGATAAAAGGATAATAAGATAAACGATAAAAAAGAAAATATATCCCATATTTTATACATTTTAATTATTATTCTTATATTTTCTAATTTTTTAAATTTAAGTGTTGCAATTGTTTTTTTAATTTGGCTCCTAGAGCTGTCCATAATCGTCCCACACAATATCTCAATCTATTTTTTCCAACAAGTATAATATGGCTACATCTAATCAAAATAAAACAATCAAATCAAACTGGAAGCTTGTATGTATTTTGCATTCAAATATTATCGTATAATAACTACATCTAATCAAAATAAAATAATCAAATCAAGCTGGAAGTTTGTATCTATTTTTTAATTGCCATTTTGTTGAAGATAAGTAAGCGTCCGGCAGCGCCCGCTCTAGCGGTTACGTCGCCCCGGACAAAAAGACAGGTTGCTATATATTTTTAAATAAAGGTACATATTTTTTATCTTCAATAAAAATCGAATCATTTTATTTAAATCTTAATAAAAGCAAATTTTCTACTAATTGGCTATTGAACACATCAATATTTTTCTCAGTTACAGCCAAAATGGCGCCCCTAAATTTTCGCGCCCCGCACAAATGTCGCCCCCCCCCCCTCCTAGAGCGGGCCCTGTGTCCGGTGATTTATATAGACGGGAGTGTATAATTCTTCGTTTACCAACCTATAAAACTTCTAGGCGAGGTTCTCGACAACGTCTTCACAATACCCCTACGGTCTCTGATCTGTTCTCCGCCATTGTTGGACCATTCTTCGGAATCGGGTAGGTCGCTTTCCACGGAAGCTCGGGTAGCCTCGAGGTTCGCCGATTTCTCGCTGGTGCGAAGAAATTGAACGGTGTCCCTTGTTCCGTCGGCGTGATGCGGTAACGCGTCAGTATTATGGATGGTCTGTAAAATGTAAATGTCTGGTCAAGGTACGTCATTTTGAAAAAAGTCTGCGTTAATCCGAAGTACCGTTAGCGTTCGAATTACCATCGCGCAAACTCAAGTACATATATACCAGAGTTGGGCAGTAATGAATTCTTTTGTAATCGATTATTTAATGTAATCATAGTAACTGTAATCATTAATCAGTCAATCACCGTTGAAATAATTCAGTAATCATGATTACCTTCAGTACCTTTTAAATCATTCAATGATTAATTTATATTTTATATAGATCTGTATTGTTTATCTGTACGTTGAAAATTGTATAACTTGTCTTATGTGTACGTTTATAAAGTTCTTCGCATCATCGTAATCGCCTAGTGCTGTACGATTTAAAAGTAGATGTTATTGTTGATGTTTGCTCTATTTAGCTATCTATAATGTCTATAAAATAAAAAAGCAAAGTACACTAATAATAAATAGGTAGCTTGTTCTAAGGATTTTCTACGTAAAACTATGTAAAAACTATGTACATATACTATATACATTTCTAAAAAAATGTTCACAGTATTTTTACTACAGCAAAAGTACAGATTAATTCATAATAAAAAATGTAATAGTTTCATTTCAGCTTCTTATTCCTTCCTTATTCATTAATCAATGAATTACCGATTATTTAATAATCAGTAGCCACTAATATTGATCGTAAAATTACGATCATTAATCATTAATCGGACTTACGTTTTGCCAACTCTGGTAGTTAATATGTTTCTTTAGCAAAACGAAAACTACCGTTACCAACTAACAATAAGTACCTGACGCACACTCGCTCGCGTAGATCAACAAATACACATTATCCTTTCCATTCGATGATTGACGCGAGTATTAATAGTTCTGTTATGTATACAGCGTGCTAGAAACCTGTATCATCAGTTTTAATTTTTGCGTGAATGGTCGTAAAAGGCCGACCACGGGATCAGCAATGTCCCACGCTAGATATCTTACTTTTTTCGTGTTTTTCTCGACAGATTATATTCTACTACAAGTATACGGAATACGGAACAAGTATTAATCGCGGTACGAAATGTCGTGTGTACATTGCAATTAATCTTCCGCAACAGTGTAAGTGCAAGTACGAATCATGTTCGCTTATCTTTCACGCTGAATCTTCACGGTTTACGAAACATCGCGTAGGGCGTAGGACAATCAAAAAGCACACTGTTGTTGTGAATCTTCCGTAAAAAACTGTTTACGAACAGAACAGAGTGGTTGCATATTTTATTCAAGATCAATGAAAGATTAGGATTAGAGGATCGAGAGAGAGAGATTGCATCGCTCGAGCTGCCGGATCAAGATAAATCTTTTACGAGTTTCTTCACTATCCGAAGAGAATAATTGATACCGACTCGTTTATTCCGTTCTTTGATTCAGAGGTTCCCAGTCGTGTTTATGCAAGTTCTCATCTTTCTCATGTATTCGATATCGAAGTTTCGAAACCATTGAGAATTCCTGCGTTAAAATATTCATCGACGTACATACATCTCAAGTCATACTCGAAAGTTTCCGGCAGATACGTTGTTCATTCTTGGCAGTAAAATAACGCGCAGAAATCACGCTCTGTACATTATGCTTGTGATAAACGCGAAGACAGTCCGTTTAAGAAAATAAGGGTATGCCGGCAGCAAGACGCTCATCTTTCTTTGGTTTCACAATAGGAAGTAGGATATAGGACATAGGATAATGCGTTCAGGAAGACCTCTATCTACATATATTCTTCGATTCTAAGAAAATTGTTAACAACTTCCTTAAAACACCGATGTCAGCCCGGAGAAACCCTATTTGCGAAATTGGGAATCGTGAATATCAGCCGGGACCGTCGCGTCGTTTCCTGAATAGAATTAATCGGGTAACGGTTTGATTAGTCACGACTTCGTTTCGTCTATATAGCATAATGTTATATGAGATGGACTGCGAATGTTTATGCAGTTTTCAATTCAACCACAAATATATTTTCAAATACAAACCTATTTTCATTGGTAATAACTAGATTGCGGATTTTTATGCATTTATGAAGAAATTAACTGGATGAAATGTAAAACAGTGAAAAATATAAAACAAATCCGAGAATATTGTTACGTTGCTCTCAACATGAAAGGATTATTATTAAGGGGAAATTCATTTTTATCTAACTACATATGTATACTGGTTCCCCAATCGATGCATAATATTTTTATTTTGCATAAAGATTCGCAGTCTAGTAGCAACATTTCTAGGTCCAAACTAAATGAAAATAGTACTAAATTTTGACGAATTTTTGATGCTCCAGCATTTTTTGAAAAGGTTTATAAACCATAAATGCATAAAGATCCGCAATCTATATAGTTATATGGGTTTCAGCACGTAAAGTATTTTTACAGAAGCGATATTGACTTCCACTCGAATTCATCAAACACTTCACAGAAAAAGTTGACGATATTAACCGTTCAACTTCACATAAATAAATCCATCTCGGCCCGCGAAATACAGTTACGCGACGATAACAGGTCTCATATTACGTAAATATGACCGGCCGGCTGCTAATTGTAGACTATACTGTGCGTTAACTATTTAATATATTATAGAGTAGTACATATCGCGATTCAGTTTGTACGTCGCGAACGTGTTTCGTAGTTGGATGTTATTTGATTCGTTGTAGCACGTGTATTTCCGATAGCTTTGTACTGCACAACTGTTCACAAAACATAGACATATAGAGATAGACTGCGCCGTCTTATGGGCGAGTTGAAGCCCACAATGGCGGCGCGCGGTACAAAGAGTGAGAGAGAGAGCATTAGCCGGGGTCCATAGCGCTCTCTTTCTATATGATGTGTCGACACATCAATTAGAAAGAGAGCGCTATGGACCCCGGCTAATGCTCTCTCTCTCTCGCACGCCGCCATTGTGGGCTTCAGCGCTTCGTTCAGGCCGCGCAGTCTATCTCTATATGTCTATGTCACAAAAGAAACATTTTGTACCTGAATTGCAACAAACTGAAGTGAGGTACAAAACTATTTTCTTCGTGAAAATAACAGAACAGTACTTTTAAATTCTTCCAATGTTTTCACAGTTTTGAATGACATCTTTTCATTTTTGTCATAAATGCATCAAATCTGCTGTTTAGTGATGTGTAAATGAAATTACGTGAAGTTGAATCTTCGATTATTGCTTTCAACTAAGCATATGGAACAACAAGAAATAGACAAATAACAGAAGACAAGTTAGTATAGAGGCACATCGAACAAGTCGTAGAAAATATTTTCAACGAGGACCGTACAATATCATTTTTTGGTGTCGAGTTCAGTCGAGTTCCGTTGATCATTGGCTACAGCAACAACACGATTGCCGAAGGGGCACAACTCTCCTGTACTGGTGTTCAAAATGATAAAACACCTCATGGTTTTTAGCAATGAACATTCATTCGTACGTACATTATATACACGTAGAAAGTGAATATACAACAAAATAAGGTACCAACTTTTATATAATATACTAAAAATTAAATATCTCGTTCAAACCATTTATTATTTCTACAAAAATTGACTTTTAGTATGGGCAAAATGATAAGGCACTTTGAATATGAAATAAGAAAAGTATTAGAATTCAACAAAATTACACAATTTTTGGCAGTTTTAGTAATGCGTGGACTGCCCTTTACGCTGTACCACTGCAATCATTCTTCTTGGTAAACTTCTATATGTATAGATTTTTTTGTATCTTCTAAAAGTGTCTTCAATAAAAATATCTTTAAGCTTCTAAAATTGCTGATTTCCATTCGGATACTGTACTGTACTGCTTTCCACCTTCGTATAATATTCTTGACAGTCTTCCCCAAACGTTCTCGATAATGT
Source organism: Lasioglossum baleicum (assembly GCF_051020765.1). NCBI lineage: Eukaryota > Metazoa > Arthropoda > Insecta > Hymenoptera > Halictidae > Lasioglossum > Lasioglossum baleicum. Next base: position 10,804,546 of record NC_134934.1, read on the forward strand.
TTAGGTCAGCAGACCTCGCAGGCCAATTAATAACCTTTAAACTTTTCCGCTTCAATTTGTTCTTTAATTAAATTTAAGTAGCCAGCAAACCAAACCAAACCAATACGGCCTTGAATAAATTTTATTTCCATTTTTCCTCTATAGCCGATTCCTCCTCATATCATTTCTGTACCGCCACCACATTGTCGACGACTCGAAACCCTTTGTTCCTTTCTTAAATCATGGAAATAGTACTTGTATCCATCTGAACCATGCAAATTTAGTTTCTTCCCATCCGTAAATATAATTCGTTTCCGTGAGATTTCACGGCATATGTATATGTATATGAAATTTCGTGTGTGTACAGCAGCGCCTTATCATTACGTCCACCAGTGTATAGTGTATCTCAGGCCAACCGACCAACTCGTTCGCACACGACACGAATCGCGCAGCATTTTCGATTAAAGCTAATAAAAACTTTTCATTTATTACTTACCAATAAGATGAAAAGGCAGACTCTGAACAGTATCAAGTTCGGGCCGCGGTAGACTCGTTCCATTTTCGGCAGATGTAATGTAACAACGCTGTCAGTCTATGTAGGAATCGTGATAGAGCCTGTTGGTTCTCGGTGACACGTGAACACACACACAGTGTCTCGAGAGGAAGCGGTATTTTTCACTGTCGGTGTGTTTAGAGACCACGAGTATCGCGCGTTGCCTGCGTCTGTCGGCGATTTTCAACGGACAGCAAGACTCGCGAATAAATTCTCCGATTTTTCCCTGACTCTGAGAGATACACTGTTCGCTATCGAAAAAGTACACGCGATACGAGACACTAAATAGAAGTGGCGGCTCGTAACTAGCAAACCGGTGTAAAATAGAAGCAAGTGTTCAAGACAGCGCGGTAGACTCGATTGTCGACAGATCGCTCAACGATCCTGCACGTCCAAGCGATCGCTCACGATTGACCTGTTCTGTTCAGTGCTGCCAGATGGTTGTGAGATCGCAACCAGGTACTCTCCTACTTTTCCCCTTCCACTATCCTATTCCATCGCTTTAGGATTGAGTGGGGCAAATGGGAGACACATTGCGCGTGCGCGATGGGGACGCAACGATGACAGATGAGATGACATGACATTTCGCAGGTTTTAGGTTATTGCCGCGTATCGTATCGTACTCGTGTACATATACGTACTTAATGAAATAAATCATATGGTTCGTTCTAAATAGACATTGTAAACATTCTTTATTATATAATAAATAAAATGAATTGTAACATGTGGGAGTTTCAGTCGTGAAGCGAAGTATGAATGCTTTCTTTTATATGTACAATTGAAAAAATTTTGAAATCTGTATGTATGTAGTACTGAGTTACATTCCAGTAAAATCAATAAATCATAATATATTTTAACACTGTTAACCCTCATACGCTTCTCAAAAATAGTTGCATAAAAGAGACTGGGATAATAAATTCACTCATTTTTCTTCTACACGATAAATTGACAAATTACGTTTTATTTGTAACGTTATATTTTAAAGAAATACAACTCACAACATAGACATAAAGGGATCAATAATTACATAGTATGTGAAATAAGTAAATGGGTGAATTTTACGCGGCAATAACCTAAAACCTGCGAAATGTCATGCCATTGTTGCGTCCCCATCGCGCACGCGCAACGTGTCTCCCATTTGCCTCACTCAATCCCCGTCGCACACGCGCAACGTGTCACATATTACTCTGGTCATCAGAGAGGGGGTACCTCATATCGGCGTGATTCCCCTCATCTGGCAGCACTGGTTCTGTTCCTGCTGCGGCCTGCTGCGTGTACCGCGCAACACGGTACCAGTTGTCTTAACCGAACCCCCTCTACAGCCCCTTAATCGCGCGCCGTACCTCAGGGAACCGAACAAACCGATAGGGGGAGGATTCCTCGTGGGATGGCTACTGGTTACGGTTACGTGGTTACCTCGCCGGCATGGGTTATGGTTAGGTATTGGGTTTCGGTGCGCCGTACAGTGGGCCCAAACGCCAATCTAGCTGATAAAAAATCATAGTCTTCAAACGCGGCGTCCTATTGCAACTTGTATGGAGTCGTTGTAACCGGGAGACTACATTCTTTAAATTTATTGGTAATTTGGACCACAAAAAAATTTTTTTATTTTTTTATTATTTTTTATTATTTTTTAATTTTATGACCTGTACATTGATTAAACATTTTTTACTCCTCTCAGTCAGTACTATGAACCACAAAAATCTTAAACCCTCTTTATGAGTGATCGCAAACTATTCACAAACTTTAAAGTTACATTAAACAATTTCTGGCAAGTTCTGGCAGCTGATTTTTACAAGAATTAAAGAACAGAGTCTACATTACGAAATCAAACAGGAAATTCGATCAATACGCGTCAATTTGGTTACTTACATTCGAAGAACTGAAATGCATGAAGTAAAAAATAGTCTACCTTTGAACACAGGTATGTATTTGGAAAATTCATTAACTTTTGCAAATTTTGTAATTACAGAATGAAAGTACGTACTTTCTTCTACAAACCCCATGAAAGGCAAAATATTCGCATTTAATATTAACGTTTACCAGTAGCAAAAACACTGACCGTTCTGGGGGACTTTAAAGGCCTCAGCGACTACAGACTTTTGCGTAAATATTACCCTATATAAAAAATCTTCAGAGCAAAACAGAATATAATTTAAAGATCTACAGGGATTTAAGAATGGAAACAAATAAAAAAGTAAGTAATAGTATGTGATTGGAAATACGACTTTTTATCAGCTAGATTGGCGTTTGGGCCCACTGTGCGCCGCGCCGCGCCGCGCGGTTGGGTAAAACGATCCGATGAACTTTGTGTAAAAATCAAAGAACTTTCGATAGAAATGAGTAGACTGTGGATCTTTCTGCAAAATACAAAGTTTCTGCATCAATTGCAAGACGCAGGAGCTAAATATAAATTTATATTCTTCATTAATAATTTTAATGTGATGAAAATGATATATATTAATATGTACTACTCTGGAAAGCAGAAATAATGGAAAAATTGATGTAATCCCTTAACGACTTTGTTACATTAAAAACAACATTACACTATTCTTGAATTTTTGAAATCTTTTCCCGTTTATGTAAAATAAAAAGTTTGTGTATTTATTGGAAGACGCAGGAAACCGCGCCCGTAGGAAAAACGCGCGAAATCGGTTGCGCGTTTGAAACTGTTTGAAACTCGAAGGTGCGGTAACGTGAGGTTCGATCATTCGATTCGAATCGCATAATGTCCGATATAAAAAGTGTTTTATCTTTGCTATGCCAGCATTTGAAACTGTCGATCAACGTTACAATGAAACCGGAATATTTCAGACTAGCAAAATTTGATGACACTCCGGAAAATGTTGTAAATATTTGCGGGCGGTGTTACATAACCTCTATGCGCACCGCTGTGCGTATGTGAACAGTCGACAGAATATTAATTGATGATTTATTTTCTGTAATAGGGCGAGACATTCTGGGAAGCGTTGAATATCTTGAGTTACCGTGTTGTACAAGAAAAGCAAATCGAAGTCAACTTTCAACATTATGGTAGATTCTTTTGATCTAGTATTTTCAATCTAAATATGTAAGAAACTCTTGCGTATATTTGTTAAGACCGAGCATATTTTTAGATACAGTGTGGGCTACCAAATTGTATTTTGCGTATCTACAGTATCCTTCCATCGAGTTTTACGCTGCTAGCAAGCACGATAAAAACAGCAGACAATTATTATTAGCGTTAGCTTGGCTTCTTGGAACTCAAGATGCTTTAGATACTACGATTCGTGTGAATCTATCGAATAGCGTTCTTGGAAAGGAATGTTCAAAGTCGAACGATTCAGAAGCAGTCTACAATTTAAATGTAATTGAAATTTAATTAGTAATTAGAGAAGAGATAACGAGGGTAGTCCCAGAAGTATCCGACCTAACGAAGAAAACACAAAAAAGTTGGGAAAAAATATCTTTATTTCTCAACGTAGTCTCCTTTTAGCTCGATACACTTTTCCTAGTGATGTTCAATAGCTTCGATACCCTGTTTATAGTGAGATCCGTCGAGCTTCTCAAAATAGCAATAAACCGCAGACTCCACCTCTTCATTGTTGGCAAATCTTTTACCACCTTTTACCTTTACCACATTTTTTCAAGTTTGGAAAGAGAAAATAGTTTGAGGGGGCTAAATCTGGCGAATAGGGTGCGCGAGGAAGCAATTCGAACTTTAACTCATTGATTTCGGCCACCGTGATACCGGATGTGTGAACTGGTGCATTGTCCTGACGGAACAACACTTTCTTTCTCGCTAAATGCTATTGGTGGCTGTCAAACAAGTACTAAACAACGTAGCGTCTTCAGACTTCAAACTTAAGCTTTATAAAGATTGTACTTTTGGCTATAGTAACTTTTCAAATAACAACCGCCAGTTATATGTCAAGGTTGGGTACTTCTGGGACTACCATCGTATATCCAAGAAATGATACGCTTTTCAGGAAAAAGAAATAGAGCAAGCCGTGCCGAAAACAACGGTTGCTCAGTTGAACAGTATGGTACATTTACATGGTAAAGTGAATTACAATATCAGAGAGATATACAATCTCGTTTCTGAGAGAGCTAATTTAATAAGCAAAGTTCATGCTGCAACTATGAAAGTCAGTGGTCTCCCTCATTTGAGCGTATCTGAACTGGCTCTAATCAAACGTATTGCGACTGCTGATAAAAGTGAGCTATCCCGGAACGATAAGAAATACATACAGGAATTATTAGCTGCTGGGAATTTACTGGATGCGCATGCTAAATGGCGAAGGAAAGAACATATTTTCTTCGAATGGATGGTAGATATTCGAATAGATGTTTTATCCGGAGGTATAGTAATGGCTAGACTGCGGACCTTTATGCAAAATAAAAACTGTCACTATCAATTGCAAGACGTAAGCATCAAATAGAAATTCCTTTCTTGCTTCGACGACTTCGAAAGGTTGAAAATTGCATATCGACACCTTCCAAGTTTTCTAATCTTTCTAGCATACTGATTCCGCAGTCTGGTAATGGCATAGTAATAGTGAAACCAAAATTTTCAGGTGACGGTAGTGCAAGAACACAAAAAGCATTCGAGTTCCAGTTCGCTCGACATAAACTGGAATGAAATTTTCAATTTCATATCCGTGTTGCACCGAGTAATGCAAGGAAGATTCGAAGCTTTATCTTGCCAAGAGAACCATGGCTGTAGTAATCAGACTTTCGAAAGTGTGTCGCGGTTAATGAGGACTGAAATGGGCCGCGATATAATGGAGAATCGATTGACAGAGATGTCAGCGGAATTGGAGAAAGAAACGAGAAATCTGTCGGAAAGCAAGGAAAAGTTATCCGACGAGTTGAGGAAACTTTTACATTTAATTCCTTCTTGTATACAACTTTGACATTTTATAACAAAATAAAAAAGGGAAGCGCAAACGTACGCCCGAACACAGCGGTATCTTACAACTAAGGAACTCTTGGTCGAGTCTTGAGAGGATAGACTCGTTTCCGGGTTTGCAAGGGTTCTCGTTTCCCAATAATGCAAAGATGGTTTTTCGGTAGTCAAAGGCGATAAATAAAAGATCAATCTAAGCCACGATCGCCCTCAAAGGTAATTTGCATTATTCCACAGCGTAATTTGAATTATTCGGAAGCTTATACAGCTGCGCATGTAGCTAGTTTCATAAAGCTGCGACAGCTACATGCTGCCGAATAATGCAAATTGCTCCTCGCAAACGTAAAAATAGGATTTTTGAGGGCGATCGCGGCCTAAATTGATCTTATATCTAGCGCTTTTGACTACTGCAAAACCCCATCCTTGCTATATCGAGAAGTGAGAAGGCGCATCCCGCACCCTCGCAATCCTGGAAACGAGTCTACCCTTGAGCTATGTCAAAACATTGCGAGGCAGCTCCGCGAGGCTGTGGCACAAGTACTAAATCCAACTACATACCACGATCGGAGACACTCTAGTCCAGGCTTGCCATATTCCGCGCGTGCCAGGCCCCTTACCGCTGCGCCCCTCGCCCATCTGCTGGGCTAAGCCCGCCTGGCTTGCCCCACTTCTCGCCAGTGGGAGCAGGTAGGGAACCTAACGGGCGTTCTTTTGTTCCGCGCGACGCCACGGACGGCTTGGCTTGGGTGAAAGTGAAGTCTTTATGGGACACCCGTTAGCTTGCTCAACGCGCACGCGTGGCGACGAGTGGGGCAAGCCAGGCGGGCTTAGCCCAGCAGATGGGCGAGGGGCGCAGCGGTAAGGGGCCTGGCACGCGCGGAATATTGCAAGCCTGCTCTAGTCCAGGGGTTTCCAACCTTTAAAGAATTTTTTTCCGCGCCTCCCTACCTTCTATATTTTTAATAGATACAATAAAATAGACACGTTTTAAAAACTGTTGAGTTTTATTTATTTTTAGATATGATGGTATGAAAGTTAATTTTTTATTAAAAAATTTAGACGCGCTTCCCAGGTTGGAAACCGCTGCTCTAGTCGGCGCAATCGAAGCAGTTGTCGTTATAGATTTCAACGGACTCGCATTGTCTGGACATAACTGTGGTTGCAAAGAAAAACGCCGCAAGCCACAATTTCGAAAAATTTGAGTTCACGCATTAATCGAGCCTCGTAGGGTTGACATATTTACCAGGAAAAGAGTCACGAAAACAAATTCGAAAGGCTCGAAAAGTGAATGTATGTGACATGCGGCGTTCTTCCCGACGACAACAGATAAGTTTACGTCGTGGAAAGAGCTACCGAAACACCATCCACCACGCCGAACGACGAGATAAACACATTGAGAATGGTCACTAGAAATATGCCGATCACTGTCCAATTATTCGCTCGTTCAGCTTTACACATTTGAGCGGTGTCTTTCACGTTGTATCTGCTGTTCCAGATCAGACCGATTCCCACTGCGATCTGAAGAAATAGACTGGCGCCTATCATGACCAACGACGGATAGAAGTACGGATGTCCTCCGTCGGTCTGTAGAACGTAACGCAATTGATTGGCGTTCGCGGACAGGAGAGCCAGGTCCATCATCCCTTGGGCTAGCGTCTTTTTGTGCTGGTAAATGTTGACGTCGGGAGTGGGCTGGAGCGGAGGCACCATCGGGAAAAATGGCAGCGGCGTCCGAGGATCCTCTGGCAGCAAGCCATCGTCTATCCCTCGGTGATCGAACCCGATCGGTGGTTTTCCTTCCGGCTCGAGATCGTCGATTTCCGGTCCAGAAGTTGGCCGAGGGTTGTTCGTGTTGTCTGTCTCCAACAAAGAACCCAGTCGAGGTCTAATAGTAACGGCTTCCAGTTCCTTGGACGTCAACGGTTGAGACACCTCGTCCGTGAGATCATCCATGTACAGAATCTCATCACCGTTGTGCTTCAAAAGATCCATATTTTGTTCTTCAGACCTTCCGGCCGTTGTCCAATCTTGCTGTTTGTTCAGTTAAGCGAGACGGAACGGAACTCGATATACTTTTATCAGTGTACAGGAAACGTGCGGTTTCGAAGGTCCAACATTAGAGCAAACAGCTTTCAGATTCACCGTTACCGTTTCCGTTCTAACAACGGAACGAGATGGAAATTTGTTTAGATCGTCTTTGAATAACAATGCGATGCTCGGCAACACGCGGTAACGCGCGCCCGCGCGTGTATGCGATAGCCAGAAGCTGTTATGCTGGCGCGTTACTGCCGCCGCGCTCGAACCAAACAGATCTGCTGGCCTGCGAACTTACTTCCATTCACTCGATCGAAACGAGCTGATTCACGATCGCGTTCGTGATGTCATCGTTAGAACGTCACGGTTCCCTTCAATTTTGGATTTACCAGCCTCGTCAAAGCCATTATTTCCTCTTGCGCGATGTTACGTTGTATCTGGCACGTTCGTTCGGATTCATTAAGCGAGTCATTAAGCGGCGTCTCTCGAAATGGGCTTCCACTATTAATCACCGAGCACAACAATTCTTTATCACGAGCGAACTGTATCCCCGAGCGGGGCGCACTGATTTGTACGAAACGCGGGACGAACGCATTTGTTGGAACTATAACGATTGATCGCGACGAGAGTCGCTGGAATGTAGAAGACTATCAGGACACTGCCGTTAGTTACGTGCTACCGACACGTGTTTCCCGAAGTAGGTGAAAACGACGTTCTCTCTCACATGTTGCCTCGAGAGTCAAGGCTTTTATGCGACCGAGTGGTAGGGGAGTGGCATTGCTCCAACGAAACCTTGCAAGATCGTCAATATACTATAAATAATATGTAGTAACAGTGATTCGTGGAATCAGCGAAACAACATATGTACGATGGCGTGCAGAGTATAGTTTTATCCGACGAAGCAAAGAGGTGTTCTTTGTATCGGAGAAGGTCATGAGGACAAAGATTTCTGTCGGCGCGGTACCGCGAGAATCTCGTTCGCAGAAACATTCTGCGAAGAATCATAAAGCACCGAATTCGTGATACCACGTACAGCGTACAGGATATCCCAAACGAGTTCTTCGTTGTACTTTCCCGTAGTCGTCATTGACTCGGAGCACGTTTTGCCGTCGCTCCGCTCCTCTGTCTCGGTTGTGACGCGGTTGCGCAACCATACTGGGAGCCGCAGACTGCATTCGGACGTTTCCTGCCTGTGAATCTCTGTTTGGGGAACCACTCGTGTCTGTCTCTCTATTTCTATTTTCGTACGAGGAAACGAAAATCGTGCGAACCAGCACCGTGAATCAGCGGTGGAAAAATACATAGTTTCTCGGGCTCGATCGATGAAACGTGCGACGGTAACACGCCGTGACATCTTGAAGAAGTACATAGATGACGCTAAACGATCGAAGCGGTCAGAATATGAGAACGTTCGAATCGTCTGTGAATTATTGGGACGAGACCGCTTCTCCGTAGTTCTCTGCGTATAACTATATGTATGCAGAATCACGGTATCGAACTAGCCCGTCGTCAAGTAAACAACCGTTTCTGTTAGCCGAGATTTCAGAGGCAAACGGCATTCCTGCAGTGGCGTTCGAAACGCGTACAGTGGTCTAACACGTTCCGCGCAAAGCTGTTCGGCATCGTCGACCTTGAAAAACTAATATGAAAGAACTCTGAGATAATGAAGACTCAGAAGTGTTGCGTCCATTGCCCAGGGAAGCTGGTAACTTCGTCGTCGGCCAATGAGTTTCACGAATGCTGCCAGCCCAAGTACGTCACCGGGAACCTGAGAATACCTTCCTTAACCGAGCACGTTTCGGACTGCCCGAAGAGGAGAGAGACCGAGAAAGATCCCGAAGAGGACTCGCCGAAGGGAATCGATGATCGACGACCACCTTGCTACGAGCACTTCGCCTTGGCGAAAAAATTACACGCGGAGAACTTGGACCATCAGCCTCTGCCGGACAAGGTCGACGACCTCGTGTTCAAGAACATGGGCCCGGAGAGGTCCTGACGACGTTCGAGCGGAAGGCGCTGCAACCGCGAAGATCGAGCGAGCGGATCTGCCAAAGCGTACGGGCCGGTTTTAGGTTGCAAGGAGCCGAAGACGAAGATGGACTTGGCGATTTGTTGGGAAACCCCGATAGATCCGGTGTACGAACCGCGCAGACCCAGCCACATCGACGGCTCGGAGGGTGGGCTAGCTCCAGCCATCTTCACGTTGGTTCACCGAACTCCGAGCTCGACGAGTTCTCTTCGCTCGGTTCAAGTTGCCGCGAAAAACGACGAGCGTCGCGAGAACAGTTGCTCGAGGAGTAGAGGAGAGGTCGACGGCAAAGGAAGACGTTGTTGCGACTGTCTCTGCGAGAGACTCGATGGAGTCAGTATATCAAAAAGGAAGGAAGAAGAGGAACGAAGTCCACATCCTCGAAGAGCTCGTTTTAGGAAGTGCGTCGCCTGCGAGCCAAGAAATTTCGCGGACGACCCTAGACTGATCAAGTCGGCCGTAGGTTTGGCTCTAGGTATCGAAAAGAGGGAAGATCAAAGGAAGAAAGCCACGGTACCGAGACCCAGGACTCCTTTCGCCAAGCGGTCCTTCCGTATCGATACATTGGCTCCTCCGTTCAGCGTAGTAAACGGCTGTAGAAGTGCCGACTACCCGGAACACTGGAGACTCATGTCGGTTTATCAACAATCTTACCGGAACCCGCAGAAACGGAGAAATTATCGTTGTTAGTTATTCATTGTTGCAACATATTAGGTATTAGGTCAAGTAGCGGATAGACGCATCGAATCAATAAACCGTCTAGATTCTAGAGTCTAGAGGCGCGTCTCCTCCCTCTCCATTACAGATGAGAGAACAGTATATTCATTTTCGGAAGAAGAAAAGCGTCGGCGAAATGAGAAAGACAAGGATGGTGAGGATGCTGTTAATTACTTGCTTATAGTTATGTGAATTGTTACTCAACCTAATAATGTTGTATTGTCTAGGAGTAGAATAGAATCTGTTCTGTTGACGTAGTTTTTTAACAATCGACATTCGTAAGAACTATGAAACAATTGCAAACTGGTGCAGCGATGGCCGTAAAAAACGAATAGGAGATAGTGTTCGTTCGTTATTCGTGGTCCGGAATGTTGACATGTTTTCGATGGCGCTTGATGCTGCTTATATTGATGTATTGAAGCCTGATGGTGTTATCCAGATCGCAAGCATCTTCCAGACCCGGGCCTTCCTCCAAGTTCTGGAGGGCTACGTTTTGTAAACGGTTCAACAGATCCGGATATCTGGATATGTACCGGCGGAAGTCGTCACGTTCCAACACGCAGATCTCGCAGGTCTCCACCGCTATCACGGTAGCGATCCTCAATTCGCTCTCCATCACCAATGCGATCTCCCCGAAGTAGCTTCCGTCCTCCAGATGGCAGACCTTCCGATATCGGTAATCGAATGCATACAAGATGATTTTCGAGTAGCCACGTACATATATATATGGTTTGCTCGGCAAATTCGCGTCGAAAGCGAAGCCGAACGAAATCGTTAGAATAACGTTACTTCTTTTCCCGTAGCAGTGTAAACCGCTACCGTGCCGGAAGTGATGAAATAGAGGGACTCGCCGCGCGTGCCAGCCTTAACGATCTTATCACCGCTCATATAGATCTCCGAGCGCAACGCGCTGGTCAACTGCGCGATCACGCTCTCGGGCAGATGCTGGAACAGTTTCACGTTGCTGACTAGGCTCAGATAATTGTGCAAAATCAACTCCTGAAAATAGCGGAGGATCCAAAATTAAGTTCAATATGATTGGGAATAGAGGAGATCTAACAACTGAGCACCTCTCTCAAGTAGGGCGACACCTCCTCTATAATCTTTTTATTCCTTTCGAAGCGTTTCTTGTTCCGGTACCTGTAGTATACTAGCAAACGACGTTGCAGAGCTTGTGGGAGCTCCTTGTATCGCATGTATTCTTGTAACTGCTGTATAATCTTCAGGTGACGCTTGATCGTTATGTGGAATGTCGTCAGCAAATGTGAGAATTGGGCTGCGGAACGATTGCTGTTATACAACGCGTACTATACGAAGCGAATGCGGATCGACAGAGTTGCGCTCACTTATCAAATACACGAAACCGATAAACCCGATTATAGTCAGGACCAAGTTCAACACCATATCTTCCGGTGTCTTCATGTCCAGATAATGCGCGGAACGAACCAACGCGGTGATCGCGCGGTTCAAGCACACAAGATATTTCTCCGTCTTGGTTTTCTTGGTCCGGAAAAATTCTGAATTGATCCAAGATCTGAAATAGCAGGCTCGCTACTAGCACATATACAATACAGTACCCTCTCAGTATAACACTCTCCAGCATATGCAGGGTCTGTCCGGAAAGTAATGCGACCACATTTTTTTTTGTTAAATCTATTGAACATATGAGTACAAACCTTTAAAATTCTTCAAAGTAGGATCCTTGGGCGTCGACACATTTTTTCTAGAGCGATTTCCATGCTTCGTATCCTCCCTGGAAGGCGTTATCTGGAGCCTCTCGAAGTACCCTCGTCGCAGCCTTGTCGAGCACTTCCAACCAACACTTTTCGGTAGATTACGGGGAAAACAGTAAACGGTATTTCTTCTTGATTCCAAAAATTAAAAATGTACTAAAAGGATGCCATTCTGAAAGCGTGGAACGCGTCAAAGAGGCTGTGTCGAGGGTACTACGAGAGGTTCCAAAAAACGCCTTCCAGGGAGCATACGAAGCATGGAAATCGCGCTGGAAAAAATATGTCGACGCCCAAGGATCCTACTTTGAAGAACTTTAAAGGTTTGTACCCATATGTTTAATAGATTTTTTTTTTAAATTTGATTGCATTACTTTCCGGACAGACCCTATATAACGATACTCTTACATATATGCATGTAATTCCGAGTTTCTTATGACATGGTACGAATTAATTGCGTTACAGGAACACCGTGTCAATCTCGGTCTTCTAAAAACTAAAGGACCTAGCCGATTAAGATGGTCAAAACTGTCCTTAGTGGTTTTTCAATGAATGGTTTTCGAATGGTCATTGAAAAACCTCTACGGGCAGTTTTCACAATCGGCTAGGCCGATTTCTGACGTGATGTACGTGTTGGGCAGTTAAGTGCAATCAACGATACCAACTGGCTGCTCAAGGTGCCCAGATATTCCACGCTAATGGGAACGTAGTACTGGAAGCAAGCGGCCCAATGTATACTCAACCCGACGATCATGATCGTTTCCACGATCTTGAACGCTTGATAGCTTAACCGGTACACCTGAAACCGAGTGTTATCGTGATTTTCAAGTTGTCCGTTCAACGCCGTCTACATACACCGCTAAACTAACACCATGGAGTCGACGGGAGTAGACGACCACGTTGCGGATTCGTAAGAACTTCATCATGTTCAGAGTGGTGCAGTACCACATCCACTGAGGTCGAATCACGTTCCCGAAGCTTATTGGTAGACTCGTCAACATGTCTATTAGGAAATAACTCTTGAGATACTTTCTGCACACAAACGAAGAAGAAATTTGGAACGATGCGTTGTTTATGTTAATTACGTTTTCAGTCTCGCAGAAACATGAACGTACAACGCTACTATCTTGGGATCCAGGACTATAACTTTCGTCCGATAGTCGTAATAGCCCGTGAAGAACCACAGCACAATGTCGCACCAAAACACAACGTTTATCGTATCGATAATCTTGCGCCATTCATTGTGTATCTGGAAGTAAAATGAGATCGACACAGGCGTCACCAAAAGAGCTACAATCGTGAACACCGTCATGAACTGTTCCCAGAATATGCTGCAAAAGATAGTGCAAATGGGTGTTACTGAACAGTAACAATGTTAGAAGACGGCTACTTTTGTAATGACATATGTTATATCAGTAGACTGCGAATCTTTGTGCAAATTCAAAACTGTCTGCATCGATTGCAAGAAATAGAACTCAAACTGCGAATGTTATTTCTTCCCTTAATGATTTTAATAGAGGAGAAATAATAGATTGACATCTTCAATATTTTAAATTATCCAACGATTTTGAATTTTATCAACTCAATTTTCCTATAAATGCATGAAGATCCGCAGTCTATATACAGGACGAGGCACCTAACACTTACACCGAAAATATCTCCGTTGTTTTTAATAATACAAGAAAATGTTTGGTTCGATGTAAATTCGGTTTAAATGGAACGACGTATTTTGATTCGTGTAACGTTATAGCTATTGAAAAGACAAATTCAACCATGTTTAATATGTTGACCTTCAAGTGACCTTCGAAGGAGTTATTCTTCATAAAGCAGGTGCCTCACCCTGTATATGACTTATCTAATACAATAGTTCGGTAAAATTGGATACACCTGAACGAACTGAAAGGGTGAATCATATAGGGATGGGATTTCACGTGTCTCGCGATCTCGTAATTCACTGCGGTCGTGCTTTTTAAGCTCCAGTGCGTCAAGTGATGTTCCCGCGATAAAATTCGTTTTCGTAAGAACCATCGAGCTACTTTCGCTCGAACCGAGTTGCCCTTTATTATGTCTTCTACGTGGTCATCCTCTTTCGGTTGTTCGCAAACATGTTGGAGCACCGGTGAACGCTGTGTCGAGGAAAAACGGGAAATTTTCGATTATTTTTCGAGTTCTTCAACACAGGAATGCCTGTAGAATAACTGATACGAAACAAAAACATTTTTCAGTGTATTTTGTAATTGATTTTTAATTATGTAGATATCGTGATTTGGAAAAATGAATTTCCGATATGCCTCAATTTAAAGTAGGGTATTAAATTGAGCGATTCGGAGGAATTCTTACACTTATTGCTTGCGATTAAAAAAACGAGTCGTCCGAAATCACGATTGATTCCACCAATTGATTAAACTCGTTGCGTTTATCACTAGACTGCGGATTTTATGCAATTATGGCAAAAATGGGTGGGTACAATTAAAATAGATATTCTCAACGTATTAAAATGATTAAAGGATGAAAGAATTTTTTACGTGGCCTCTCCTTCTTAAGATTAATGCATAAAATGTTTATTTCGCATGAAGATCCGCAGTCTATTTATCACTGATTATAAATAACAATTGTTGTCCAACTTCATTGCGAGACTCACTTCGACATTTGGCGCCTCTGAAAAATGAGGCACGTAAGCCATTAAATCCATGGTTCTTTAAATCGTGTATTCGACGAATTAATTCTCAACGAAGCAAATAATTCGTTTATAGCATGCACAACACATGAAATGTGGATAAAGTTAGAAAGAAAAAAATAATGAAAATCGACTATCGCGAAACATTGTACGTATTAACGCGCTTCGATCAATTGTTTTTAAATCTTTGATAATATATGAATGTTATATGCATGAATGCCTGATACATGATACTTGTTTTTGTCGAGAGTGGCGTGTTAATTTACGTATCTTTTTATTTTTGCTGACTCAACGATATTATATAATAAATAGACTGCGGATGTTCGTGCAATTTTCAATTTTCGTAGACTTCTAAGAAAGTGGAATCAAATAAACTGTTATTTTCAGTGGTAGTAGCCTTTGTAGATCTGAAATGAATAAAAATGGTACTAAATTCTATTCTAAATTTTATATTCTAGCATTTTTTGAACATTCTCAGATGCCATAAATGCATAAAGATCCGCAGTCTAGTAAATAGTACATTGCATATATCGAACAACTCGCGTCAGTCGCGTCCAGTTGCGTCTCATCGAAGAAACACGTGACTCACGTAAAATCAGCTGTAAGCAGCACAGCTGATTTTACGTGATGGGGAATTTCGTATTTTTTGGATCAAGTGAATCCTCTCTTCTGACGTTCCGACTCCAAATTTGTCCTGCCTCTGAAAATAGCCTTCCACTTGTAACCGATGTTGTTTGACACTGATAAACAGTATTCAACAGTATTCAAGTAAAATTGCCAATGTAACAGAGATTTTTCAAAATAACTAGTTATTAGTTACTTTTTCCCCATCACTACAGCTGACTGCTGCAGTCTACAGCTGAGCGATGTTCTGAATGTCGCGTAAACGTTTCACGCGAACACACGGATTTTTAATCCGTACTTCCTGCTGTCGACGCTTACGGGATTAACGAATCATTCCACGACGCTATATTTTATTGCGTTTATGTTATGCCGATAACGTCCGATAACAACGCTTGTGTGCGAAACATGACAGATTTTGAAAGTATTCAGTTACCCGTAGACGTAAGTTTTTAACTGTCACGATACGTATTTTGTGTTTTTATCATCCTACAACATCATTTTCTCGAATCGTTTCATTATTTCTGATCTACCTACTCCTGTTCTACGGACGGGAATTTTTACACAATGACTCGATAACCTTAACCTAACAATAATATATTTATCTGATAAGTAAACTGCGGATCTTTATGCCAAATAAGAATTGTCTGCATCGATTGCAAGGGATAGAAACTAAATTGCATGTTATTTCTTCCCTTAGTGGTTTTAATAGAGGAGAAATCATATATTGACATCTCCAATTTGAAAAATTTTCCAACAATTTGGAATTTCACATAAAGATCCGCAGTCTACTGACAAGATAGAGAATGACACAGTAATGCACAACTCAAAGCATTTCGCTCGTCAGTGCTAAATGTTCTATCTTAATTGTTTCATTTGTTGCTATCATTCTTTGTTAATGTACAATGTTGCTTTTAGACGATTATACACATATTGTCGTATCTGTCTACGTCCGACAGGATGTCAGCGAGACTAGTCTGCCATGCTTGGAGAGAAGCATCGCTCGCCATGAAATTTGTGGATCAAGAAGCGCTGGTCCTTGGCCGACCTCCCGCAGACAATCTCAGTCAAGTAATGGAGGTACTCCAGCAATCTACACGACCATTTTATCACTTTGTTTTTAGAGAAGTGGAGTTGAAGAGGAGTATGCCGGTGTGGGACCATTATGGACCTTACATGAAGAGTCTTGTACTGGTACGACGCGTAATTTCTGTCGAATATCGTCAGAAAAGAATTGCCTTATAATTATGTTCACTTTTTATCTTCTTTTCGTAGGTGTGCTGTGATCTAAACGAGAAGATGCTCGTACAAATTCTGAAATGCTGTAGTTCTTTAAGAGTATTACGTATAAATGCCTGCAGAGAATGCCTGATGTCCGGCAAACTTTTGGAGGATGAGAACGACATAAAAGAGCTCTCGGAGACGTTTAAAAACCTGCGAGAACTTAGTCTCGATTACAATAGATTCTTAAGCGATCTTCTATTTGCTAGATTAGTTTCTTGTTGCTCGAACGTGGAGTCTTTGAATCTCACGGGTTGCCAAATGTCTTTCCACAGCGGATTATACAGAAAGTTTTATCCCCAGAACTGTAAACAGCTACCACAAGCGTCCAGCTTTGTTCTGACATTTTTGAATACGTTGCATTATTTGAAACGACAAGCTCACAGATTGAAGCATTTGAATTTTGGGTACACTCTGATCGACGGAGCGGCCTTGACTACTTTGGCAGCTTTGGAGGGTTTGAAACTGGAGTCGATGATACTGCAAGGTTGCTATCACTTGACTATCGACGGCATCCGAGGTCTTACTCAATATCAAACATGCCTGAAAGTCCTTGATATTAGTTTCTGCGTGCGAATCACGGACGCCAGCTTGCTTTGTATCTGCAAGAACCTACCGAAGCTAGAAACGTTCAAGATAAAAAGGTGTCGCGCGGTCACCGACAACGGAGTAAAGTACATTCGGCTACTGAAAAACCTGAAGGAACTCGACATCTCGGAGATGGAACAACTTACCGGGGACTGCATAACTCGTGGACTTTGTTCGAGTCGCTGTATGGACGACAAACTCGAGGAAAACATTGAACTGGCGAACGTAAATCATAGATCTACCGGTGAGGATTATGACGAGGGAAAGACTGTACAAAAGAAAAACATGCAGATACTCTATGCGAACGCGTTGCACCTGCAGGAAGAATCGATCGAGTGCATATCCAGGTCGTTTCCTAATTTGAGAGTACTCGAGCTCAGTTATTGCTTTAGCGGTGTTACAGATAGAACGATACAGGTGTGTGTAACTATTCTTTTGCTTTATGTCTTTTATAATTTCGTATTTAGAATTTTAGAAAGAACTGATTGTTTTCGTACACTTTCAGAAGTTACTAAAAGTTCAAATAGCCGGTGTAAATTCACATAAATGTATTTTGGTGTCAGTGTGGTGCATATAAAAGTAAGTTTATCTTTTATAGATGATATTCAAGGAGCTTGTACATTTGGAAACATTAAAAATAAGCCATTGCGATAAGGTCAGTGACGCCGGCTTGACGGGTATGGGCGCCGGTAGCAACGAATGCGTCGAAAACATACAGGTTGTATATAAGCCAGAATTTACAGAAACCAGATTAAGAATTAGCCTAAGGTCGAGGGCCGAGGAAGAGATAGTACGCGACGCGGATCGAAAGCGAGAAGTGATGAAACTCTGCGAAAACGTATCCAGACCGTTGGACATCAAATCCCTGTTCTCGTTGAACAGGCTGAAACACCTTCGAGAATTAGACCTTTCCGGCTGCAATCGAATCACCGATGTCAGCTTAAAGCATGCGTTTGCATTCCCAGAATTGAAAATCTTAAACCTGAGCCAGTGCCAGCAGGTAGCTAGAAATTTCAATTCAGTCGAGCTGACATACAATTTAGTATATTAATCTTTCCTCCAACCGAGTAAAACTGTGTTACAGGTGACGCACGTAGGATTAGATTATTTATCGAGGAATAATCCAGCAATCGAAGACCTGAACCTGAATCAGTGTCACAATATATCGGATATTGGGATATTGTATCTGGTACAACGGCTACACAGATTGAAACGGCTTCTCATACAGGTGACAACTTGTATAAAACTCGGACAAATACTTTTTGCAAAGCTATTTTTAGTACAGCTTGTCAAATCTAGCTGTGCCTACACATTTTTGTCATAAATGCATAAAATCCGCTGTATAGTGATCAGAATCGACCTTGAACTCTAGTGTCCCCGATTACACCGAACATTTGATGTGATTTTGAAGTTGAAGGTCGATTCACTATCATTTAACGTGACTTTTCACCTCTAATAAGGAATTGTTGGATTTGCAGGCATGCTCGCAGCTCACAAATCGTACTCTCGACTCTATTAAAGTGTACTGCAAGAGTCTTCATTATTTGGACACTCGTTATTGTCGCGGAATGACAGTGGCAGGTCTCGAAAGTTTGACGCACCTGTACGTCGACTGCAACAAACACATGGAGGATCTTGATATTGTCTCGGCTGGAAACGAGGCACTTCCACCACCAGCACCGCCTTTGCCATCGCTACCTTCTTTACCATAGAGACGACTTCAATATCTGCTTTCGCATTTCAAAGACAGGGTAAGAGAAAACTGAAGTGAAGTATTATTTAATGAGGTAGAACTCGTTTCTAGGGTTGCGAGGATTCTCACTTCTCGATAATGCAAAGGATGGGGTTTCTCAGTAATCAAAAGCGCTAGATAAAAGATCAATCTAGGCCACAATCGTCCTCGAAAGTCCTATTTCTGCGTAGTGACGGCTCGAGTCAAGTGGAGGCCCCAAGTGATACAAATTTTGGGAACCTCAAACTCAAGCTAGAGATAGAAGTTGGAAGAAAACTCTCATGAACTTATTAACAAAAAAGCGGGGACCCACGCGGTCGCTTAGTCCACTTGCCGTTAAACCCGCCACTGTTTCTACGTTTACGAGGCGTAATTTGTATTATTCGGCAGCATGTAAGTACCCAGTCAGCCAGGCCTGCCTCGAGCAGAAATCGAGCCCAGCCTGGCGAGCAGGTAACGGACATTATACTGGCTGAACGTCGCTCGAAGCTGTTCGAAGCATAGGATGCTCGAATTGCTCGATTTTGGACGGGTATCTGCGCGCGCATAAGCCGGGCAGAAGCTGTTTTATTGGGTAGCTGTCGCAGCTTTATGAAAACGTGTGCAGCTTCATGCGTCCGAATAATGTAAATTAGGACTTTTGAGGGCGATCGCGGCCTTGATTGATCTTTTATCTAGCGCTTTTGACTACCGAAAGACCCCATCTTTGCATGATCGAGAAATGAGAAAGCGCATCCCGCACTTTTGCAATCCTGGAAACGAGAGAGAGAGAATATTTCAGGATGGATTGGATGGGGTTGTAAAATGTGCATAGCATAACGTTTTGTACCGTCCATCCAGAAACCGCGTACATATGTATATATGTATTCTGTGTATGGACTTAGAGCCGATCAAAAGAGATATTGAAAAAGATACGGTATCATCTTATCTATGTCTATTTCCGTGGAGAAGGATTTTAGCTCGAATATTATTCACACACACAACTAGAATCAATATTTTATAATTATTACCGAATGGCGCAAAGCAAGCCAGTTTTTTCACATTTTTCAACTTGAAACGTTAATAATCATGATAATATTTAACGTTATACACAAAGCAATTGTATATAGGGTTGTATAAATGAAGAATCGCGAGGTTGAGAGAATATTTATGTGAACATGTTTATAATTGCGTGTAAAAGAGGATAAACGGATATTGAAAATGCGTATTATGTCAAGTTTTTGGCAACGATTATGACGCTTTAATAGAGAGATAGTTATATATATATAATAACATTAATTAAAACTTGTGTAATTTAAACAAGTATTTATTGATTACTGATTAATATACAAACTAAAAGGTAATTTTAAATGTATGCGTTTATAAAGCGTCGGGTGATAATGTGATTTTGATTGTGTGCAATAAATGAGCCAAAAAGAAATTACTTAAGTAACAAAAAACATAACTAATAAGATCTATTCGATAAGGATGTTACAAAGTTATTTTTCGATTTTCGGACGAGTTTCTTTCGCGTCCGGTGTTACACTTTTTAAATTAATGTTGATACTATCGTAATACCATTCTATAACGTATCTCTATATAATTTTCAACTTTACTTGTGTGTTAAAAATCCATAGCTATGACAATGGTATATGTACTTGCAACGCAGATGTCATACAAAATTAAAAGAGTTATGCTTAAACTAAAAAGTGATTGAACGAGACAACTCCGCTTCTATTATATGTTTAAAAATATGTAGCTGGGATAATTTCTGTTGAGGATGCTCTTCGGAGCAGACGAAAGGAAACGTTTGAACGAGATCTTCGAATAAAGATTAATTCCACGAGACATAGTACAAAGTATATAACACGAGCGATCGTTGTATTAGAGGTAGACTCCAAATATTTTTGCTGCCACTTGAATCGACATTGAACTTAATAAATTTTCATACGTAGCGTAAGATCCGTTTTTTGAAAGCTTATAAAATAAATTACATACTACAACATTCGAGATACTATAGTTGAAACAAAATACGAAATAGCTTGTCTCGACAAATCGTTGAAATGAATGTTTTCACACGTTGGTGATGTGTAGACTGCGGATTTTATGCATTTATGAGGAAAATTAGTAAATTTAAATATACTGTTATATTATCTTCAGCTTACTAAACATAATTGGGAAGGAAATAAGTTTCTATTTCATTCCAGTTTGTTGCAATTCAGATAAGCAATTTTTATTTTGCATAAAGATCCGCAGTCTGGTGATGTATAATATAATCGTTAAGACACGTATTATGGTATATACTTAATTTATTTTAGTCGTGCGAGACTCGAGTACTTTTAAATAACCGCAATTGTAATATAAAGCTTTATTTATCGAAATCGTATATGTACCATTATATACAGAATATTGCTCATGTGATATATTGAGGAAAAATGGTTGATATCAGGATGTATAGTTGCAGTCACAATGTTATGTAAACAATTTCTAAATTTTATTTAAAAACAAACAAGTTTTTAACATTGTTTTGAATGGTAGTTAAAAGTCTATTTGTGTCGAATAAAGTAATTTTCCATAAAGATTACAGATTTAAGGATACATCGTTATACTCTCTTTAATCGATCGTTTTTCTCCTTGAATGTATTTGTATTTATCGTGACAGTATTTGTTGTTATTAGAAGGAAGAATAAAGTCAATTTTCCATTCGTGATACAGTAAAAGTAAGCGTGAATATATGTATATCGATTTGTCCAAGGTGGATTTGTAGGCAAATAAAGACAGATGGTGAACGTTTATCAATATTTCTGTTCCCCTCCAGTTTTGCACCGATGCTCGCACACACGACCTAAACAGGCTTCTTTAATTCTATTTTAATCAGTATCTTCTTTATAATTAGTAGCAAAACACACAAATTCGTAAAGAATAGTCGACGAATCATCGTTCGTTCATCACCCATTAGAACCTATCCTTCTGTACAAAATGTTTAATGTATCACAAAATCTGATGCCTACAAGCAGTGTAGTATCAACTATACTTTTGCACAGGATACACGTTCTTTTGATTTTACTTGATCGCAACTTTTATACGAATTGGTCTTCTACGAACGAAGGAATCGCTCTACGCTTACAGAAATCATTGATCGGATGCCACGTGTAACTTGCGTATAATATCTAGCTGGTTCAAGAAATCATTCAAGATATATCTCAAATGAAACAGCTTCATATTTTCGATAGCATTGAAAAATATATGTACTCTATAGAAGATCAAGATCAGTAACAACATTTTTTTCTCTCGTTTTATACAGCCATTTAGAACAAAAATAAGTAAGTCTGTGATCTATTTTCTATCGTTGAGTTGAAATCTTCTAACAAACACTGAACGAGTAAGTGATAAAGTTGGAGCGAATGCATAGAGAAGTAATCTGAACTATAACTGCGAACTAAAATTAAAAAACTACAACTGAGAGATTGATTTTGAAAATTGAGAAAGAGGTAAAATACATACAATAAGAAATGTATGGTTGACACTTCACTGTATATGGAATTACGTAACATATACCAAGGTTTCTATGAATTCGTAACATAATACTAATACGTTCTCTCGGTTGTCTGTTAATTAGTGATAAGTATACATACGATACAATAATCTGATCCTATTATCTCTTGATACATAGAAACACAAAATGGTCAACCTATATACAGTGACTCCCATTAATATTCGGACGCTCTAAAAAAGACGATAACTTTTTTAATATTGTACTATACGATTTGAACTTTCTTTGGAAGCTAAAGCAATTAGTTTACTACAGGATGTGAAAATAGATTTTGTCAAAAATTGCATTTGGTCGGAATTGTAGAGAATATACTTAAAGTTGCATTTTACAACTTTTTTATGCGGGCCTATATTGAAATTTTAAAAAATACGTTTTGTAGATCTGTGTCAATTAAATGCACTGTGAAAGTTTCATAGAAATCGGTTGAATCCTTAGAATTACTGGAGTTGGAGGCCGAAAATCGTGAAAAACTGCAATTTTTACCATCTTTAGACGTTTGTAGATCATTACAACGCGTCGACCGATTTTCATGAAATTCTATGAAATATAAGCCCACATAAAAAAGTTAAAAAACACAACTTTTAGTATTTTCTCTGCAATTCCGACAACTTGCCGTTTCTTCCAAAAATTTCTGTCACGTTGTGTAGCAAACCAATTATTCTAACATCTCCAAAATTTTCAAATCGTACATTCCAATATTTAAAAAGTTATGGTCTTTTTAAGAGTGTCGGAATATTAGTGGGAGTCACTGTATGTTAAAGGTTCAAGGCTAAGATTTCAGTGTTGAACATAAATATATATTCGTTTTATTCTCGGTGCAACAAAATATCTTATGATTATCGTGAAAAATAGTTAGATACTCTACACATTTAGTACTATCAATACTGGTACGCTATGTCAGTTGTTTAATGGTAGCCATCGATATTTCATAGAACTGTATATTCATCTACTTACACAATTTACTATAGAACGTGAATAGATAAGTGTTCAATGATATTACAAACAAAATAGAATAGTACATTTCGTTCGAGGAATTCGAAATTAAACTAAAGTGGATATGCTGATAGAAATGTTTAAACAAAGAGACACTGAAATCTTATCTTGTTATCACGTTTTCTTAGTTAAACCTTGTACCACAGCAAAGTAATGATTATCAAAGTATAATGACACGTTAAACAAATATTTTAACACGCTGTTCTCTCTCTCCCCTTTTTATATATATATATATATATGTATATATATATTTATTCATTTATATGTTTTGATATATATACATACACACATATGGACTTATATGTATATATACGTATCGCACCGTATTTTATTTAGTTTCTAACAGTGTGTTCTAGACACACACTCTATGTAAAAAATGTTAATTCTTTTCTGCCAGCGGATATTCATAGAAAATATCCTGTGTCGACTCGTTATCGATGATCGTGAGTTATTCGCGTGATTATATACAAATCAGTGAAATCGGGGAATCGTTTCCTCTTTAGTTGCATATATAGATATAATGCATTTTCTCATATTATCCGCTATTTCGTAGAGACAGATTTGAGAATGAGTTTAGTGTCACTAGCTCTCGAGAAACGTGACAACGTACAATCTCGGTTCGAGAGAATTCTTCTTCCTGAAGAAATTCTGTGCACGCCTCGATTGTTTCCTTTTCTTTTTTTCTGTTCGCGTTCTAAAACTTGTCACAGGGCTCTCATATCACTCATAGTTACTCTGAATTAAAACGAAGGCATTACCAACGAAGTAATTAAAAATCCAGCAGTCTTCCTCCAAGGCTAAAATAAAAAAGCAATTATATAGATGCGTGAATTGTCAAGCGGAGCGTGATAAGTAACGTTGCTCTCGGTCTATTTATGGCGGACAGCTTTCTTGCGAGACTCTTTTGTTCGCTTGATTTCCCACAAAAAGAAAGTTCAGATTATCATTCGAATATGGCCAATGAGATCCGTCCCGTGGATTTTAATTAATTCTTTTTACTTGATAAAAGGTTCATAAATTGTACAATCGAACACACGTAGCTTCTAATAGAAAAATTTATAATGTATCGTTTCCGTGTATACATTCCTTTTTTTCTAATCCGAAAGAGACTCTTTCCGTCCCGTCTCACGTACAAAATACCTTTAAAAAGTATACGTTCGTACTCTTTGACAGTGACTGTACAGTTTAGGACTTCGTCAACTTGTGGACCAATTGTTTACTTATCTACTACCCCTGGCAAAAAGTACTTGATCGGTCAAGCTCAAGGTCAGCTAGAAAATCATTGAATTTTCAATGTAGAAAATGTTCTCGCCCAGAGTACGGAAACAGAATGATATATCTCTCAGTCGTCTATTATAGAAACAAAATATTAATGTAAAAATTAAAACTCTTGTTTATTAACAGTGTACAAAATTAAACAGTTCAACATTAACTCGAGGCAACACTTAATCGTTGTTCTCTTTAAACTATTAAAAAAAAGTTCCATATCACATTGGTTACGTGCTACTTAGATTGTACTTTCTTTTTCAAATAATTCGTACAATACATTTTTGCTTGAGCAAATAATTTCTGCTTATAGTGATCGCGTTTACAGTTTTGTTTGAACACTTTCTACCGGGGGTAGCATGTCGACTAAAACATGTTTATATACATTTATTTCTGCGGTCTTATGAATTGTCTTGGACAAAATCAGCAGAGAGCAAAACATATTAAGTATATTTTGGCGGATGATTCCTGACACAGGAAAATATATAAGGTACGTGTTCTCGCATGCTGTACGCGTTCACTTAATATGCTTTTCCACATTCCTATAGTTCCTTAATCGAAATTTCAATAATGATAGTAAAATACTTAACTTAACACAATCGTAACGGTCTCAATGAAACAAAATCTTAATACGTTTTTACAATATCGAGACGAGTTTTATATACGTATATATCCATGATATATACCATTGTGTACGTGCGCGCGCGCGTGTATATGTGTGTGTGTATTTATAAATAAAAAAGAATAATAAATAGTTTTATGAATAGACAATGGCTATACACTTTACAATGAGTCGACGTTCACAGATGCATGAATGTCCGTGTGTGTTTATCTTAAGAGAAAACGTCTTTCGCACACATATTTCCTTCTTTTTCATATAAAAATACAAACTCACGCATTGGCGTTTCTTCCTTTCTTTTATAGTTATACGAATCCTTGATCTACAAGAATAACTGTTTAAATTGTCCACGTATACGACAAGAAAAGTACACTTCTTATTCAGAGTACAGTACAAAAAATACGAATTTCGTATATACTTTTTCAAGTTATTCACAGGACCCAAGTGGTCGAACTCAAATCCTCGTAAATAATGAGATCATCAGAGATTACAGTTGGCTCTAAGCATACGTTATTGTTTCTTTTTGCATTTGTTATTTAACCGAGACAAGTGTACAACAATTGCTTAGACTGTTCACACGTTATCGAAAGAAGCGGAAACTTTAGATAAACTTTAACAGCGAACAGATTGTACGCACTTGTAGGAACTTTAATGTTTGGACCGTATGATTAACAAAAGACATTCTTAGGCACGTTTTAAGCTGTCAATTATTATAATAGAATGTGATTGAAGTGCGTATCGGTAACAAGTACTGCGTGATGTCAATAAAACGAATCACAAACAAACAACGATTCATATCAGTTCATAGCAGCAAATCCAGAGGATTTTATGCGCTGGTTTTCTTTTGATCATTTTCTCGGTATATCCTCCGGAAATGGACCCGCATTGATTCAGAGACACCGCATTCTCTCCTCCAGTATAGGGTACAGTTTTGCCGACAAGCTCGTTGCTTATTTGGTCATCGAAATACACACCCGGACAGAGAAAGAGAGAGAGCATGTTCGTGATGATCCGTCGAGTAATAAAACATACTGAAACCAAAGTATTCGGACGCAACAGTGTGTGTGTGATCTGAACCTGCAAAAAAATCTATCCTAAGACAATTTCTTTTCGTTGAAAGGAGGATCAATATCTCGGCGAGAAAACAATCTTTTGTGAGATCACACTTAAATTCGTTAATGGTGTTGCATTTAATTCACCATGTAATATAAAAGAATTATCAAACGTTAATAACTTCACCCGACAATGTAAAGGCAACGCTTATCGATCTGTGCAATAGAAAGAGTATATGTAGTAATGTTTCGAGTCAATTTCACCGTAAAAGATTCTTCAAACATTTGCCATATCGGTATCTTTCCTGTTATCTGCTCTCCACTTTCGTCAGACTTATACAAATTATGCGTATAGGTCACACTACTATTACGCGCGACGGTAATAAAAATATACATATATATATACTCGTTTAAAAAAATATCTGTGACCTTAAGATCTCGAAAAATGTGACCTCGAAAAAATCTTTTTCTTTTTGCTTACCACAATATTTGCACGTTCAAACCTTATTACGATTTCCTCTGGCGTTTTATTCTATTATCGATAGACTGCGGATCTTTATGCAAAATTAAAATTTTCTTCGTCAATTAAAAGACGCGGGAGCCGTATAAAAATTTCTTCCTATCTTTAGCAATTGTGTATAAACAGACGACACTCGCGCGCAGTGGCGCACCCAGGATGTAATCTTGGGGGGGGGGGGGGCCGAGTTGAACCCAGCCCTAGGTTTTGCGTGATGACCTTTTTTTTAAGCCAAAATATCTATCATCGGTACCCAGGGCTATTCAGCGATTTTAATTTTGGAAGCTGAACATTTTTTTCTTGGTGGGGGACTTGGCCACCTGGCTCCCCCCTGGGTGCGCCACTGCTCGCGCGTGAATGTGTGGTACACTCACACACCGCTAGACCACGTATACGTACGCGAAGATTGCAAGGGTCCGGGAATCCACTTCTGATTTCTCGATAATGTAAAATCGCTAGATGAAAGGTCAATCTAGGTCGCTGTTTGCCTCAAAAGGCCTTCTTTTATGTTTCCGAGCAATGGTTTTGCAGTATTCGGCTGCATGTTGCCCGTCAGATGGCGCTGCAATCACGCCGGCGTACTAGTCTCTCCGACGGGCAACATGCAGCCGAATATTGCAAAACCATCGCTCGGAAACGTAAAAGAAGGCCTTTTGAGGCAAACAGCGACCTAGATTGATCTTTCATCCAGCGATTTTAACTACTAAAAAACCCCGTCTTTGCATTATCGAGAAATCAGAAGTGGATTCCCGGACCCTTGCAATCCTCGCGTACGTATACGTGGTCTAGCGGTGTGTGAGTGTACCACAAATTCACGTGCAAGTGTCGTCTGCTAGAAGGGGCCCATTTTTGACATAGATGCATAAAATCCGCAGTGTAATTATGAAAAATAAGCGAGATAAGCGAGAAGAACATCCTAATAATACATACTAGTACATATATTACACATTACACTATATAATCGGAAAATAGTAACAGGCAAATAACAGAGAAGATTCCCATATTGTTACTCCGTATAGTTATTTTATGTAAAGAGTTGAAACGCTTCTCTTCTAGTCTAGCCGAAAGGAAATCAAGTAACTCACCATTGGAGTAAGAGTTTATGATGAAGTGTCAACATCGTTTGTTAAAGATTCGAGTAGCGAAGCTTTGTTATCTTCCAATTCTAAAGGATCTGAACCGTAAAGACTGTTTGTCGTAACGTCGCATGCTGTACTGGTTGCAGGTGATGTGGCATCCAAGAACATGTCGTCGTCAAAATCCAACAAGTTTTGCGTTGGATTGTATGTCATAAGTTCACCGCCGACTGTTCCGTTAACATTATCTGCAACTGCAACAAGAAAATAGCTTTTTTTTTAAAAAAGAAGCAAAGTTATTTACTGCTTATATGGAAAATAATAGTTGAAGATTTTACAGTTAGCATGGTCGTCGTCATCTTTCTCCGAATGTGGGTTCAATTCTGGATTAATGGGCAAACTAAACGACATTGGATCGTCTACTCCGAACAACTGCAAATGCACAGAATTCTAAGAGAATCGAATAAAACAAACACTTAAAGAATAGAAAACCATTTATCAAAGTTGAACAGTAATTAAAGATATATCGGAAACATATGTAATTGATAATTAGACTGCGGATCTCTATGCATTTATGGTTTATGAAAATTTCCATAAAATGCCAGAGTATAAAATTTAATAGAATTGAATACGATTTTTAATTATTTCAGACTTGCAGAGACTACTGACCACTGAAAATAAGATTTTATTTGATGTTCCACTGTGTGTGTGTGTGTTTTAAAATTCGTCTACAAAAATTGCAAATTGCATAAACATCCGCAGTCTATTGATAATCATCGGTTGCACTAAGCGCTGTCCAACTTTGCTGCTTAACGATCGAATAGAAATGAACTACTTACACCGAGAAGCGTGTTTGCATCGATACTGTAACCCTCACCACGGAGGATATCACGTAAATTGTCCAAATCTGTCTGCATTGATTCCAGATGATTATCCATATCCTCCCTATAGACAATTGTTTAAAGTGGATCAAACATGCATAACAAAACTACAATTTCGCACAAGTTTATCCATATTTGAATGGATGAACAAGGGAAACGTTGAAAAGCCTTTTCCTGAAAAGTACAATCTTTCTATTTGGTCAAACGATAGCGCGAGCAGTCTTACGTAAAGCATTTATTCAGTTTCGAAGAATACTATTTCTGATTGCTGCTCGCGCTATCATTCCATTGGAGAAGTTTCTGTGCACAAAAAGAAGTTTTCTTCAATTAAAAATATTATATGTTACCTCTGTGTCGAAGGTACACGAAATAAATTTCACGGCGGAGTGACGGCAAAATTTAACATGTATGTACACATAAAAAATCTGATGGATAATTTCATTAGTCCAACAAAAGATTGTTCTAAACAAAATGAATTGAATATAGGCTTTGTTTTTTTCTTTACTTAGAAATCAAAATCGAATACCAAGTTTTCTTAAACGAGATTGCAAAATTAATTGTAAGATTTTGAGATTGTAAAATAGCTATGAAGCTAGGAAAACGTTATCAAGAAATACTGGTTTGCGTCGTCCTGCGCGAGACACATCGTAAGATTTCTAAATAGACGAAAGACGAACGATTTAGAAGCTCCTATGAAAAATCGTCTCGCATTATTGTTAGTAGGGCGTGTACACCGTTAAAATTAATTCATGATTGCTCGAATATGTTAAAAAAGATAGAAATATTAGTTGGCTCCCACCTCTATGTCTTTCGATTAAGAATTTCCATTAAAGGTAAAGGAAATTCATTGGACTTTATTTAGCCATGGTCTGTGTTGAACTTACATTGATCCTAACCTGTAAGCAGCATCAGGCGAGCCAGAGATATTCACGCAGCTCAAAGATAAATGATTACTTGTGCCTGCTCCGTTGGAGTAGGCATTCTCTTTTTCCAGTGATCTCTCGGCACCGTTCACGCGTGCAACTCTCTGGTTGCCATGCTTGCCGATTCCATCAACGTTATTCAGCTGATCGAATGTATCATTGGTTCCGCTGGTTTTTAAATTTCCTTTGTTGTCACCGTACTCTATCAGCTCGTTAATCTCCACGTTCTCGTTCTCGTTGCTCTCTATGTTCTCCTCACTGATGATTTCCGGTACTATCAGAATGTCCTGCAGTTTCACCAAATTCGAAGCATTCTCCTGAACATCTTCCTCGATGTCCCCAGCTGTTTCCAGATCGAGTTCAGGTTCCGCATCGGTTCCTTTAGTCATATTAGCTGCCATAGCTGCGAGTTTAGGACTGCGTGTAGTCGCTATAGGCACTGGCTTAGGCACCAATTTATTTTCCAGTATAGAGATGGTCACCGGCGATTCTTCAAGTGGCATTTCAAGCATATGTGTTTCTTCCCTAAAATAGTGAAACAAGATGTGTTGCCATTCTTCGTCATCTTCGGCTAGATTGCTGTAGCCATAATCTGCTTTTTAATAGGCCTTATTTACTTCAAAAGCTGTAATATTTGCTTTTGAGCGATTCTTGACTACTATTCTCATCGATGGAAGTATTGCAAGAGCATACACAGAAACATATGAAGCATCATAGAAAAAAAACACATGCTCTCTAAATTTGTACAGTGAAATATGTATACAAACTGTTAAAATGCTATTCAGCCTGTAATGAATAGTAATAAAAAATCTGTATGCGCAAGCTATAGAAACAAAGAGGAGAAAGTATTCTTACAGCAAACTGAAGGAAATTCAAGAATATTGTCCGATTCTCTTTCGAAAATCTGTCTCGACTTGAACTCTTTAGTTTCTAGGTAATTGAAACAAAAATATTATCGAACATTCGAAAAATGATTTGCCACATATGTATCAGCTAAACGACGTGAGTACAAATGACAAGTGCGTAAGGAAACATTCCACATAATATATCTTGTGCAAAAATTGAACTCCAACATTCCATGCATATATATTTATGTAGATGAAAAGAAGAAAACAAAATATTAGAAAGATAGAGCGACTTTTACACTAATACTTGATATATTCTATTCAGAGGCATAGATAAAACGTAAACCACAAGATATCGGCAATGATGCAAGTAAACAATGATACGGAGCAACTCAACCAAGGATTAACCAAGAATTCTCTCATGAATATAAATATTCTAGAAACGATCTTTTCGTTTACGCTTTCAATTTTGTTCGAGTTTTATCGACACAACAGAATTAGAACTGCCAGTAATTCGAAAAGCAACTACTACAAGTTGAAAAAGAATAGCCAAACTAAGAGAAATATCATTTCGGTATATAAATCGAATCGAGGAATGCTTCTAAGAGAAATATTATCGCAATGTTGCTACATGTTCATGCAAAACAATAGAACCAAACAAAATTGCGATACTGCTGAATGTAAATATTCTAGGAAAGAAAATAGAACACCAACACCAAAATGACGACAAGAGAAAAATGTTAACCTCGGTTCCTCTCCATTCTTCGTTGATGGGATCAAAATTTTGACAGGCACCTTGTTTTTCCTCCTGGTAATATTTAAATTGTGGTGATATGAGTGTCACTGAGATCTAGTTAACGTTACGAGCAATATGAAATAAGTTTCATTCATGAGAATTCTCTGCTTTTCTGCTTCGAACAAATATAATCCCGTAGGTAGTTCTGTCCACAATATGGTATGAAAAACACCAACAATTTATGCCCCTGTGTCTTCCGTAAGAAGTACATAAAGCAAAATTTCTTTTCAATTGAATTCGGTTAATTATGCAACATTTCATGCACGGAAAGTGTATATCGGTACAAACAGACAAAACTTTTGTTATCATTTGATTCTTCTACCGCTGTTTGAATTTCAATGTAAGATAAAGCACAAATGAAAACGTAAAAATGTTACTGAACAGAGTGATAAATGTTGAAATTTTGTTTGTGTTCACTGTGCAAAACTCCATCATGTTGAAATATCAAAATTGAAAGATTGTACATGACTCAGTTGTATACATATAATATACGCTGTATTATATACATCTATATTCAACTATACATACATATATATCTACATACACACATGTATACATATCGTATATATGTTTGTATAGGTATATATACATATGTAGATATGTATATGTATGTATCGCTTAGCTTAACTTACTTTTTTTTACCCTTACATCCACGTTTCTTCAATCGAGCATCAATGTCTTGTGGATTGACCAGTATGTCAGCTTGGAACTGCATAGAATCGTCGACTAAGTGAACAGTTTCCATATTGCCTGCGTCTATTATCGATGCAGAATTATGTTCTGGACTTTGTATCGCTGGATTTGAATCTCCTTCTAGCATTCTGAAGGGCGAAAATTCATATGTAACTTACAACGTTGTATAAAATGTTCCATACTATAATATTCTGTCAACGTACTCTGCAACAATGTAATCTGAATCTAAATCTGGGTCAGACGCATCGAGCTCGTGAATTACTGGCCCTGTAGGCGACGCTTGTGCCTAAAGAAATATTAAGATAGAAGTTACACGAACCTGGCTTATAATTAGACAGCGGATTTTACATACAAAACAGTAAAAACAATAGAAGAATTTATAAAGAGAGTTACATTATTGTCAACCTATTAAACATATGAACACATTACCGACCGGTGATTATTGCATAACTTTGAAAAATCTATGGTACATGGCTAAACACTTTTTAATGACTAACAAGTCATCTTCAATAACGTCATCTAATGGTTTCATTTAAGATTGCAATGTAAAAGAAAATTTCTATGCTTTCTTTTGGTACAGCACAATTATTGAAAATCCTATTAACCCTTTGCACTCGAATGGTGAGTCTGAGGCGCCACTGAAAATTGCCATACCATTATTCAAAACAGTTTTAACATTATTAAAGTCTGTATTCTATAAATTGTAAAAAGCTCAACTGTTATATATAAGAAAACAGGTTCAATTTGATGTGCACAATGTAAAAAAGATTATATAGGACAAAAATGATCTGGGTTGAAACAAATATCTTGATTTTGGAAATTCAAATTGTTCGAGTGCAAAGGGTGAATAGACTTCCGGTATAGGAAAAGTGTTAAGAAAGAACATCAATTTCTATTTCACTCCGGTTTGTTGCAATTCGGGTAGAAAATTTGTATCGTGCATAAAGATTTGCTGGCCACTTATAATTGTCAGGACTATACGTTTCTACCTTGGACATCTTGCTCTGTTTACGTTGACGGTTCGAGTCGTCTATCATCAATGGATATCTCCTTTTAACAGAGATACCTCCGCTCCTCGACGGTTGTACCAGAGTGACTAAGAAATGTATGAGCTTATTCACGATTTGCTGTTGTTTCAGATGCTTTTGCCTGAGCATCGCTAGCTCCCTCCACAATGCTTCGTTCTCTCTCTTCATGGCTCCGAGTCTCGAGTCTAAATGTTCTTGACGACCCCTCATACTCCTGACTTCCGTCAGCATTTTATTCATTAATTCTGGTTTAATAGGTGTAAGAGCTGGATCTTGTCCTTTGCTCGATGCGATCTGTACAAAGTCAGGTGGAACATTGAAAAATTGACAAACAGAATATTAGCGAAATACGTACTTTTCTCTTAATGTGTTCTACAAGATACGGGTGTCCTTTGCAAAAGAACTGATGCGCAAACTCCATTTCATCTCTGTCGCATTTTAAACCACCTAATTCTACAGAGACCTTCTTGTGGAAACCATCTGAAATAAATAAACGAGAATTTCAGAAAATATGAAAAGAAATGTTCGTAATCACATCGGAGATCTGTTTTGTAGTTACTTACACATATTTAACTGGCGAACAAAGCTGGCCATATTATTATGTTTATAATAATGTGGCAACAATTCCCTGGCAAATTGTGCCTGGTTTCTAATGAAAAAACTTCTTCCATTCTGAAAAGAAGCAACAAAGTTCCGTTAACGTTTCGTCGATCTATAACGAAAGAACCATTGGAGTTGCATCAGTGTTCGATGCTACCGTTCGTTCGATTGAAAAAGGATAAAATTATATGGTTAAGAACAAAAACATTGCAACAGACCATTGCTATTTTATAATTATGTAAAATTTCAAATTCGTTGGTCCTCTACACGGAAGATGATTCGCGCGTGAAAGAGTTAATAAAGATTTCTGAAAAATGATAAAATAGGGACTGGGAGAATTGATAGTTGTCAAAATAATGTAATTTATTACATACGTGTGTATATGTACGCGTATACATGTATATATATATGTATGTATATACATATGATGGCGCAACTAAGTACAGAATAAATTACACCGACAGTGTACATGCAAAATATAGGTTGTGTACGTAAAAATGTGTACCGCGGGGGTCAACGTTTCTCATACGTTTCCGCCGGTTTCTCAGACGATGTTAACATTATATAGAAACCTATTCTGATCGTAGAAGAGGCAAATGAATCGGGGACGAGTACGACTATTTGCACGTTTAGTGCTTATAACGTAAAAGGCACTTGGAAGGAACAACAAAATAAGTACTCACGGGTGACCAACAAATAAGGTCGTCGGTTTCGGGATCCTCGACCAGCTTCCAGAGCTTGGCAAGAAACGCCGGCACGGTAGTACCTAATTCTGGGATCGTGTGCATCGCGGTGTCAATAATTCCCTTTGGTCTGCGATAGTTCCTCGGCTTTTTTCACGAACAGATCACAAGAAAAATCCTTCACATCTCACGACAATGGCTGATCGCTGACGATGTTATTCTGCTAGTAGCACTGACAGGTGGGGAGAGGCGGGGAATGATTGGCCATATGTAGCATTTCCATTTCGAGTAACGATGAAACCACCGCCAGGCGTAGGGCATTCGTCATTGGTCCTTTCTTCGGGAGACATGTTATCGACCAATGAGAATGGATTTACAAGTTTTCATGAGAACTGAGATTAATGCATTGCATATATCGCATATATAGGGTGTTTCACAAAGAGTGTCAGAAAAAGAAAGTAATGATTCCGCATCTTGTTCCTTTATCGATTTATTTTCTAGTTGTGAACTGATATTATCTCGTCGGCGGTTCACGGTTGGTTCTGGGTTCATTCTGGGTTAGATGCAGTTAGATGTGGATATGATTATGTTTATTGAACGTAAACCCGGTAAGGTAGAAAATAACGCTAAAATCTGTTTGACCGACTTTCGGAAATTTACCTACTCTTTAAAGATACCATTTTGCTTACGTGTTTCCACGCTAGATGGCTATACCGTTGCTTTGAGTGGGTAGAGTTTGGTATGGTTTGGTAGAGTTGTCTTCCATCAGGTAAAGAATAATTGAAGTTGATTGAAGTTGAAACGTTCCCTTGATTTCCGTGTCGCAGGATGAAATATGTGAGGAATGATCCAGAGGGATTCTCCCGTATGATCCAGTGCGAGTTTCGCGCTCGAAGCTTTCCTGTTCGGTGAGTAAAAAATGTTTTTGCAACAGTTTGCTGGAAACAAAAGTAACGAAGCTTTGCCCTACTGCATATGTGCCCACAGCTACGAAAGTGGTCTATATAAATATATTTCTTCTCTCGAGATATCTGCATTTATGCATTTATGAGATTTGATGCATTTATAGCTAAAACGGGTGGATGTAATTCCAAACAGTGGAAGGATTAAAAGGATCTGCGAATACAGACGCATTGTTTATAATTAACCCGAAGAATGTTTACTTTGCATGTAGATACGCAGTCCAGTAATGAGATTAACGAGAAGGTTTAGCATCTGCCGACAAACGGTCTGGAAATGATCGTCAAGCGTGCGAAGGGTTAAACTTTTCTCGCTCGCGCGATAAACATCGCAGTAAGTGTTTGTTTCGCGAGTTTCGGGCACCGTAGAGATCGTAGAATGGAAATGATCTGCGGTGTAAGGTTACACTGGGTAAAAAGGAAAGAAAAAAAATGGCGGTGATCCAACTGCTCTCGCCGGTCCAGATTGCGATCTTTTCGCCCCGGGGACGAGAAAAAGTAAGAATGTCGTAATCTCGATTCAAACATCTGTGAGAAGAGTCCTCCGGCACAAAGGCTGGAGTAAAGTAGGGGTGGAGCTACAAACATGTTGCTAAGAATTTGTTGCACCGATCTCTCGGAACCACCTCGAGTCATTTTTCAATCGCAACCCCCCGTGACCTCGTACGTACCCCCCGAAGAACGGTTTAATCGTCCGTCGAGTTTTATTAATTGTACTATCGCGGTTCATCGTCGGAGAGACCTTAATTTGTCCGCGATGAACGAACCGCGCGAGCCCTTCGCAAAACTTCGCTCGTCCCTTTTGCACGGTTTTGCGCGAGCACACCGGTAGAATGAAACGTCGCTCGTTTCAGGAAATTAACTTGGACGCGGCCGGTTCCGCGCCGGCGATATTCTCAAAATTTACCGGATTTATCAGAGGG
Source organism: Lasioglossum baleicum (assembly GCF_051020765.1). Taxonomy (NCBI): domain Eukaryota; kingdom Metazoa; phylum Arthropoda; class Insecta; order Hymenoptera; family Halictidae; genus Lasioglossum; species Lasioglossum baleicum. Next base: position 10,840,761 of record NC_134934.1, read on the forward strand.
AATTATTAATTGACATTACCGCGAGCAATTGAACTTTCATTAATAAAATATATCTACGGTTCAATTTGGCCGGCACGGCTTCGGATTTGTAATCGCGGAGGAACGGTTATTGAGAACGCGCGCGCGCCTTCGTTTTTCAGCGTCGCTTTTCTATCCACTGGTTCGTCGTTATCGTCAGATTAGCAGTTTATAGCTGGTTTAGTTTATTTTCGGCTTCGATGGCACACCTTATTAATGTCGATTCATTGGTCATTAGGAGACCGCGAATTTTATGCGTGTATACGAGAAAAATGAATAAACAGAATTGAAAGTAGTAAAAAGATTAAGAGAGACTAGAAATTTCCAACTTATTCATTTAATTTTCCATAATGATCCGCAGCTTAGTTAGAAGGTAGAATTGTCCACTGCTACATCGTCGGGCTCGTATGAAAGCTGCCTTATTTTTTATCAAAAATTGTGTCTTCGGTTTCGCCTCAGGGCCCGCTGTAAGGGGGGGGGCAACCCGGACATTTGTCCGGGGCGCGACAATTAATAGAAAATTTGCTTCTATTAAAATTTAAATAGAATGATTTGATTTTTATTGAAGATAAAAAATATGTACCTTTATTTAAAAAATATATCTATATTCTTAAGGGGCGGCATTTTGTCTTTTTGTCCAGGGCGACGTAACCGCTAGAGCGGGCGCTGTTCACCTTGTTAGGTACTTTAATTTCTACGGATTAAGGATAATAAGGTCAGCGATAAGTTGTTATAGGTAGTATAGGTACATAGTCTGAAGAAATCTCCGTGTAAAGCAAAATAGTTTCGCTTTAAATCGTTTTGTTCGCCTCCTGTAGAATTTACTTTTATAGACTTCGGCAATTTTCATACGAGGCCGACGATATGCCACCAACAGAATAGTTGAAGGTTCTTTGAAAGTCGCGTTGACTCTCGCGTTGGTTTTCCCAAGTTCCGCGAGGCGTTAAGAACAATCTGACCGTTGGAACCCGGTGACAAGCCATTATGCTAACCCATATTGTACCGGCGGTATCCAGCGAAACATATTGCATTATTTATCGTTGCACAATGGCTTCGTCGGTCTCTCATTCGATTTCCCGGCGGTCCAATACTTTCCGCGCCACCCCGTGCATGGAACCAGCTTTTCAAACGTTCCATAATGCCTTCAATATGTTTGCCGCATTAACAATACACAATGCGTGTGTGGGGAGGGGGTTTCGCGCGGGTTTGTAGGACGATGGGCGAGGGGTGAAAAAGGGTGTGGGTGGGATGCTCGTTCTCTCCAACTAATAATCAACGAAACCGCAACAGCAACGAGTTCTCGAGCGTCATCAAAATCCGAATTACACCGGAACAATCGGTCGCGTGGTTGGCTGCGAGGGGATGCAGAGAGGGGCGCGAGAGGGTGAACGGGGGGGTTGGTTCATTTCGGTTCGTGTATCGCGGACGTATTAGAATTAATCTCGAATTAATTTTGGTAACGGTGTTCCCGTTCTTGAATGCCGATAGCCCGCGAATTATCATAAACGCTTTTATCGGTTGTCCATTGTTGCTCGACTATACAGGAAACGCGGGCGGGTGGTGGTGGGTCGGTTGTTTTGAAACCGTAGGTACGCACGCGCGCGCTCTCGCGTATTTCTCTCGTTATGACTGGTTCGGCTGTCTTTCACGGTGTCCCGATGATGATTCAATTATGGTCGGACGTGCCCCGCGCACAGAGCCGAGGCCTGAACAGCTCGCGGGACCATGAATATCGTTCGGCCGCTCGCTCGCGCCGGATGACCACACGCGCTATACTTACCCTAATGGATAACGAATGCGTGCCTCGTAAAAGTACGCCCCGAGGAGCGTTTAAGGCGATCTGATTCATATAGCGGGTGTCCTGCAACGGCCCACAGTGGGGAAAAGTGACCTAACTCGATTCAAAAAGAAATAACTTTAGATAGAAATGAGGTAGAGCGATGAATTTTTTTAAAAATTAAAGCCGAAACTTCGCAGAATATGGGAAAAATAGGGAGATTACGGTACGAACGGTTTTTAACCTTGAGAAAACTCGTTACATTTTCACAATTTCAAGAAAATGTGGTTTCTCCGTTACCACGGGCGGAAAAATTTTTTTTTAACATGCTATTTAATAATTGCTACCTAATAGCCAATCTATGTAGGTGGGAAAAAATCATGGATCGTTTTACGCTTCTCGAAAAAAGAGTAGTACCTTATATGTTTTCAAAAACTGTTTTTTGCATGAAGAATATCGGGGTGCAAACGCACCCCGTACACACGGCGAAGGTTAAGGACGAGGTCCTCTGGATAGAGGATCTATCCTTTTCTCGGGACCTAGAAGGCCTCGAGTGGAGGATTGTCCGCGACGAAATTTCCCCCGAACGTTCTTTTCGTCCCGCTCCTTCGAAAAGCGACTTTAGAGGATCCCGGACGGCGTAAGGTTCGCCGTTATGGCTGTTTAACCGGTGGTATACGAGCGTCGCATGCTAAGAGTATCAGAGGATCGAGTTTTTAGTCGAGTTTCGTTCGCCGAGTAAACAGAAGGCGCAGCGAGCCGTGGAAAACTTACTTAAACGCGTTGACCGTCTAGCTGATTCCGGAAAACTTTTCCTTCCCGGTCCCGTTGGCCTCTGGTTTTCTTCTCGTAATTCGTAACTTTAAAGCTCTCCCCACCCCCCCCCATTACGCGGCAACTTTTTCTTATTGTCCGGCAGAGTTGGTGTAACAGTTCGCGATCAGGCTAGTACAATTTGCATCCGAGTTATTAACATCAGTGCAGGGCTCCGTGGCGTATTACAAGGAGCAGACTCATCGACCTCACCGACGATTATCGTCTCTACAGTATTTTCCTGCTGGGGAAATTGCAATTTGTATTCCGTGCAATATCGCTCAGTAGTACAGACTCAGAGGTATTCATCTTGAATGAACAAACTGCTCAGATTCGTTAGGAAAAACATAGTTATTACTAGACTGCGGATCTTTATGCAAAAGAAAAATTGTCTGCATCAATTGCAGGAAATAGAAACTCTAAATCGAATATTATATCTTCTTCGAATGATTGTAATAGAGAAAAAACCATACATGTATATCGAGATCTTCAATTTCGCAAATTTTTCGACAATTTTCAATTTCATTTTCTCAATTTTGCCACACATAAATTCATAAAGATCCGCAGGCTAGTTTATCACAGTTGTAAGGTCTATTGTCCGAGGACATCGGAACATCTAGCTAACCAATCTTCTAACCGCGATGTTGACGAGTTGATTCGTCATCCCCAGCAACATGGGTGTTTCAACAGACAGAAGCCAAGTATGTAGTGGTGTTGCAATTCGACTGGAAGCTCGCGTGTAAATTAGAAAGCGGTCCTTTGGAGGCAGAGTGTCGGTAGGCGGGCCCAGCCCGTACAAAGTTAAACGGTCCCCTTTTACTGGGCCCGGCCCTGTTTTATTTATACGGAGCTCTCCGAGCGTAATTACTCTTGGCAAGTGGAGAGATATCGATGGACGAAGGGACAATCATTTTTTTCCGCCGCGTTAATTAGCGCCCCCCTCGCGCAAAGGGCACGCTGTTGCAAATTGCGCGGCACGCTCGCACCGAAACCCGTGACTCGATCTGATCGAGGAGATCCCGACCGAGATCCTCGCGATCTTTCGTAGCTTTACGACGCGCAAAGAATTTATTTGGAAGAAACGAATTCTCTCTTATGTCTCGAGAGATTTAATTAAACATTGTCAGACTATCGGATACGCAATCTGCATAACCTACATACAGTACACTCCCGTGTAACGCGACTAGAAACTTATTTAAAAAGAAGTACACGTACAAAACATTGTGTAAGACGACTGTACACTTGCTGCCACAGAAGATACAGATACAGAGTAATTTTAAATAACTTTGTTCATCGCGTTATACAGGAGTCCACTGTGCAGACTTAAAAAAGACATAGAACGAAGTGTTTAAATGAATTTGACGACCGACGAGATCCATGAACAAACAACCAGAACACTATAGAACTCATTAGCCATTCGATTAAAGGTATCGAGCATTAGCGGCGCTCAACGATGTACAATTTTGAGTAATGAGCAGTTCCACGGGTATCTGGATGGTCGGTATTAAATTCCCCGATGATACTAGGCCATGCAGTATGGCCAATGGGTATTTATGATAATTAGACGAGCCAAGCTAGCCCTTTAATCTCTTAAGCAGCGAGGCTTGATGGAGAACTCGTTTTTAACGTCCCGACGCGCTCGCTGGATCGTTGGCACGCTCAGGAGTCCGCCGTGAAACGTGTTCCTTGCGATTCTCGATTCTCCGCGAGGATGTTTGAAATCGCCGAAGATAGATTCGGCAGGAGACATTTCGCGCGGAGTTTCATTCATTGTTGGAAAATTTTCAGATGCCAAAAACGCATGCAGATCCGCAGTCTATCGATCAACCTTCACCAACCGTTTCCGTCGATGTTTCCGCGCTTCATCCAGCCAAATTGTTCTCTATTATTCGACTTCCTCTCTTGTAACACCCTGTAGACATTTCACGAAACTTTAAAGTTGTTTTTACAAGAGAACGGTTCACTTGATACTTCTGTTCCTCGCTGAGTAGGTACTACAGGTATGATAAAAAGATTTCACCTTGAAAACAGGGCCAAGTTATGCGGTTCATTGTTTTAGTGGATCGCCGATTCGGACCACCGATTCGCTATAATGATCCATGCACTTTCGCACGATCCAGATCCCTCCGTCTGTGACCAATTGTCCCCGACTGACCATAGCGCGAATTATCGATCACCCTTCACCAACCGAGCGCGGTCGCCGTGCGAAAAACCGTTTCCGTTGATCTTTCCGCGCTTTATCCAGCCGGCTCGACGATATTGCGGCCATGCACGCGGTTTCGACGGGTCTCGCTTTATCATCCCCTTCGGATTCGCATGATCGACCTTGCACGAGCGCCGCGATGTCTCCGGATCGGGATTTATGTTGGATCCACAGCATCGAGCCGGTCGCGGATCGGCGAAACTCCGCTTGACGAATGGGGACGGTTAATAATCGGCGGCTCTGTGTGATCCGAGGGCCGCGACCCGCATCGTTAACGCTATTTATTGCTCGTTACCCGACGTCTTAACACCCGACGGGGGGTTACTCGAGCAGAGCGGCCCGGAGGCGGGTCGCCCGTTGGTTTTTCCGGCCGCGGCCGGCGAGATCCGATCGAGATGATCGATCGTCCCGCGCGGATCGCCCAGAGGAACTCGTTTGACTTGTCAATCGCGAAAACGCTCCCCTTAACCCGTGACCGAGCGTATTCATCGTCGGATTAGCGTGTCCCGTCGCGTCGCGGCCCATAAGACATCTCGTCGAACGCGAGCTTCTCCGAGATCGTTCAGATTACGCGGATTTCATTTAGTCAAGCTTCATACCACGGCCGTGAATGCTCTGATATTTTTCGAGAGGAAGCGAAATACAAAACAGTAAAAGATTTAAACAATTCAGGAATGTTGTAATGTTGCTTTTAATGCGACAAAGTCCAGTAGGTTCTCTTGCTTGATCTATTGTCAGGAGACAAGTACGGCTTCAACCATCGAGATTCTTCCACAGCAAACTCGCAGTTCCGCCCGTTCCCTATAAGGTTCTCCACGATCACGTAGGTAAAGGCAGAAAGTGAAAAAGTAGGGAAACGTTGGCTCGGTAAACCTTCAAAATCCCTTGACGCGGCGCGACGGTGCTGGGGGAACACGGTTTACGTGCCGCATTCTCCTATAATTGCCAAGTACGAAAGCATCCGGGACATCCCGCGGCAGAAACGAGAGGATCCGGCAGGCCGGCTGACTGTAGAAATCACGTTGTAACGAACGAGATATTCCAGGATTTCCCACTTTTCGACGTCCGCGAGGAGGCAGTTGGCAAGCGGCGCGTTCTCTCTCGCTTAATTTGCAGACGTGCCTCGTCGTCGTCGTCGTTGTCGTTGTCGCCAAAGTCGGCTCTTCTCCCTTGGTTTTCTGTCGCAACGAATGCGTACGTGCGTCCTGCACCTTGCAGAAACTGCATCCAGACTCGCGAATTCTTCCAGAAATCCCGCGTGTTTACCTTCCGGTCGCATTTGCTCCGTGTAATCTGGATAACTCTGGAGAGTACGCTCTCGCCTCGAAACGCTCTAAATAACAGCAAATTGGTCTGACGTATTTAGTGTTGAATCACATTATATGTTTCTTCGTGATACTACGAAGAGGAACTACTTACAGTCTACAATTTTGTAGAGAAATTCTTTTGTTCATGGAAATAGCTAACCTACTGTTTTGTGACACGTCGATTGTGGAACGCCCTATCCTTCCACTCGATTCTGTCAATAAAAATCATCTGAAAAATGAGTAGGTGTAATTCGAAACGGTGAAAACATTAGAACATACTCGGAAAGTAATTTCTATTTTCTTCTAAAGATCCCATGCTCGTAGAATCTCTGTCTTTTTCTCATTGGCAAGAAATTGAGTTGTGCGACGTTTCACGACCTTATTTGAAATGCAATTTGCACCGCATAAACGGAATTTAACACGAAATGTGTTAAAAGATGCCTTCATTTTTGGAAGAAGTCGTAATTCGTCGAAGGATGTCTTCGTCCCCTGAGATATCCAATTTTTCCAAGAGGAATTAAAACATCCGAAAGACCTAGCGAAGCGCCAGCTCGGAGGAGGATTGCGGAGGGTCTGAAGTGGGCATCGTCGAAAAACCGGCAAAAGGGGGATATGATCGCGACCCAAGCCGAAGGAAGCGTCTCTTAGATAGAGGACAGTTGTAACAGCGGTAACCGAGGAAGGAGGACATCAGGTAGACGGTTGGAACAACGACAAAAGCGGGAAGGAGAGACAGACCGGGTGAGTTCTGGGAGGAGATAGTCTGCCGGTGAGTGGCAGGCTGCCTCCGATGTCTCGTTTACCATAATACAAGGCCTCGGTGAGGGGCACGTCGCTGTGGATAAGGGGAAGAGGAGAAGAAGAGGAGAAGTGGAGACCATCGGATCGCTCGAAACGGTAGCAATGCATCAGGAGTCCGTGAAAAGCGCGTCGCGGATCCCGGCAGACTTAAAGGACGCGGAACAGAAGGGAATACGGCGCACGTGATATCCTGTCGTGGGTTCTGTCCAAACGTTCTGTTACGAGGCGTCCCCGGGTGTACTTTCGACCGACAACAAGCGGAAAGAACGATCGCCGGGGCAAACCGTTTGAGGAGAACCTGCTGCCTGGAAATTGTGCCGCGGAAGATGTAGATAGGAGAAGACGAGAGGCGAAACCGAGGAACGCGAACGAACCTCTCGGATTTGTACGACGCCGGAGAGACCAGCATCAACGGTCGATCGAAACCGATGTAATTGGACGAGGATCGTGGAATTGTGATTACACGCCTGTTGGTTTATCGGTAGTCCCTGTCGCCTAGACCCTTGGAGTCGCGGCAGAGGTCCTCTTTCGTCAGAGACACCGTGTCTTCCAATCGTTTAGGGAGTTTCACTTTTCAACGCGTTCCATGCCGCGTTTATACTCGACAATTCAAATCTGTTAAAAAATGCCCACATTTTTTGGAAGACGTCGTAATTCGTTGAAGGACGTCTTCGTCTCCCCGAGATTTCCAATTTTTCCTAGCAGATTCGAATCGCGTTGAGCCCATCGTTGCTCGAATACTTCGATCCTCTTCTTCCCTCATCCGGTTGAGTCCTTTTCTCCCTTTCTGTCTCCGGCTATCGCATTTCCTGCCTTTTTCTTCTCCTCCCGTTGCTTGTTCTTCGACGACGATGCGACGGTCACGATCGGATACTCGCACTCGTTCGCTTCTGTCGCGCGACCATGCATCCCGAGACCTCTAATGAAAGCCTTTTCTCCGACTGCCAGTTAACCCCACACACGCGACACCCGTCACCAACACGCAGGAGGTGGGGAGGAAAGCTCGAGGATGACACGCGTTGCACCTATACCGACACGCTGCCTGCGACGCGTTGCATCGCGCGAGACATGCTCTTGCTCTCTGCCGTCGCGTCGTCGCGCGATGGTGTTTAATTGCATGTCGTCGTGGGTCCACCGTTGGTCTCCTGTCCACGCCAATGGTATCCCAAGATCTTCTTACAGTGGCAGCCAGCATGGCGAACTTAACACGTTGCTGCTAGTCGTTTTTCCAACTTTTCTAACTCGTGACAGCCGGGCAAAATGAGGAATTTCGAAAACTGTTTGCTACGGACTTCGGTCATTAAGACATTCACGCGTATCCGACCACGGACATTTCTGACGTGCTCATCTTTCTGTTCGTTTTCCTATGTTCTGGTAAATTACGGTGTCTCTTCTGTCGTTGGAGTTCGTGGATTATTCGGATCCGGTTCGATTCGAAGTCGCTTATTTGCTTTTTGGTGAAAAGTCTTCGAGAATGTCACTGAAAGGTCTTCAGAAATATCGAAACTCTCTCTCTCTATCAATCCTCTCTCCAGAAAACGAAGTCTCCATGTCCCGGAGGAGGAACGAACGGCTGATTTTCTCTCGAATTCAATCCCGTTCCTCAGTCAGCCCACCGATCATTACCGACACGTTTCCCGCTGTGGCCGTCCAAGTGTCCCATTAATACCCAGCGACTGCAGCTTGACAAAAAAGGCGTGGGAAGGGGTAGGAGGGCTAGGAGGAAGGGATCAAGATTTTCAGGTGGGCACGGTATACGCGGTGCCATTTGACGAACCGTGTTCCTCGTCCCTTCTCCTCGAGAAGGACGCTCTGCCGAGGATCCTGCTCCTTCCCGCGGTTCTCTATCTTTCTCTCTCGGTCTCTCCTTTCCTCCGCCGAGGTCCCCCAGTCCTCCTACTCCTTCTACTTCTCTTTCGGACTCTGTCCCGTACCGTTCCTTAGTGGCTGTCTTCGTTTCGCCTTGCCGTGCGATCCGCACACGCCACTTCTTCTTCAGTGGCCGCTGGTACCACTCTCGGCTAGATCGCGCGAAGCACACCTCCTCCTCTTCTTCTTCTTCTTCTCCGTCGTCGTCGTCGTCGTCCTCCTCCTCCTCTTCTACTACCTCTTCTTCTACCTGTGCGTCACCACCACCGCCGCAACCACCACCACCATCGTCATCGTCTTCTTCGTCCTCGTCGCCGACATCGTTTCGCTGCCACCACTCGCCGGCGAACACACCACGTCCACTCCACCTCCTTTGCTATTCTTCCAGCTCGATGAAGTAACGCGGAACGTGTGCTCCTTCCGGAACCTTGGCCCTCTCCCGCCTAAATAACCCCTCGATCCGTTAACCCTCGGTGAAGACGTCTACGGTAAAAAGTGTTCGCGAACTGTGTTTACGAACGATGTCCGTCGTGCTGGGTGTCTCGGATCGTGACAAGGATAACATGCTAGTGTGCTGTGGGTCGAGTAGCTTCCGGGTCATTCGTGGCACCGGTTCTGCTGATTTAGCTACCCTTCAGTGGAGAATTCAGTGACCGAGACTCGGAAGTGTATTTGTTCGACGATTTTCACGACTTGTTCCAAGTGTTACGGATTTCTGACGATCATCACGTGATGGTGTGGCCGCGTAAACGCTGCCTCCTAGGCCAATTCTCCTGTGGAGACCCGGTTTGTCGAGATTAGCTACCCTCGAGTGGAGAAATCGGCGAAGAATCTTGAAAGTGTCCCCATCGGAAAGTTCTCAGTCGATTTCGTCTGGAGTTCTTGACTAGTGAGGATGGTAACGCAGTAACGCGATACGTAAACGATTCTTCGGGAACTTAGGTCAGTCCCTGTCATCCTGATTTTCTCAAGGAACCAGGTTCAAATATGTCTTTATCCAACGATTGTTATCAACCTCGCCAGATGTCTTAGACCAGTGGCAATATTATAACAACGATAACACAATAATCGTGTACTGTGAAGCATGGTTAATTGAATAAATATCTCGATCTGACTCGCCTAACTTTCCTTCAGAAATCGGATCACTGTCAAAAAGTGTCTCAGAAGTGTCCTCAAAACTCGGTGTGTTCAAAGTGTCTTCGAATTGTCTAGAAATTGCGTGGAAAGTGAAAATGATCCACAACGATCCCCAGAACCAGCGGAAGTCCCCTCGAAGGATCGTTCAGGCGAAACTGTCGAATAAAAAATTGACGGATCAATGTCGGACGACGACGGTGTCGATGGGAAGTTCATGAAGAGATCGTGGACAGGTACATCGAAAGGTTCCCAGGGTAATTCGATTCGGAGGCTCAAGATCGATCGCGACGCGTCCTCCCGTCTCGTTTGCACGTGGTCACCTTGACACCGCGACGCGCACACCTGATGCGCGGGGCGAGAGTGTCGGGAGATCGAGAAGAGCACGTGGGACACGAGAGGCGCAGCTCGTTAACGTGTCTCCATCGTTCGTTAATTAGCGCCTCGTTAGCCGTAGGCTGGCCGATTCATTTTTCTCTGTGGTATATGCAAACTCTACCCGAAGAGGATGCAACTCGGACTCGAGGACGGCGGTGATCGAGAACAATCGATTAAAATCCTCGGAAATTCTCCAAAATCCTTCGGAGCCTCTCCTTTATACCGAACGGATCGTCTCGCGCGTCGCGAATCTTCGATATTCCCGCGAAAGTCCGCGAATTCTGCGTGATCCTCTCAAATTCTGCAGAAGGCTTCTCGGAATCTTCGATCTTCCGGGTCGAATTCTTCAAAATTTTATTTTTCGCGCTTAACACTTTGCACTCGGAGCAAAGCATTTCAACTCGAAAATTAAACATCTCCTCCGACCTGGAATCATTTTATGGATATGAAATTGATATAATACCTCGCACAATACTTAAAGATTAGATGCCAACAACATTTTGAAGTTAAACGAAGAGTTAACACATTACCGACCGGTGATTATTGCATAATTTTTAGAAATCTATGGTACATGGCTAAACACTTTTTAATAGAACCTTCAATGGCAACAGCAATTTTCATTGAGAACTAACAAGTCACCCACAATATCGTCATCTAATAGTTCATTTAAGATTGCAACGTAAAAGAAAATTTCTTTGCTTTCTTTTGGCACAGCACAATTATTGAAAATCCTATTAATAGGCTTCCGGTAGGTAAAGCGTTAATAGCCTTAAACCGTTCGGTTTCTAGTTGATCTCTTCAAGACTCCTTCCTCGTACCTGAAAGACCGACTTATTTATCCTGAAATCTTTCAGACTTCTCCATCGCATGTAACAGATCAACTCGTGCACCTTCCATCCTTGAATTTTCTCGTCGATCCCGTGTTATTCGGTTGCCTGTGCTCTTCCCGGAGGAGTGGGCGGCTACTTTGGGTGCCGGCGCGTGGATCCGACGTGGGTGGCTCCTTTAGACCATCGGTTTTTTCGTTCCGGCGCGGCGCGGCGGGACTCTCGTTTGTCAACGCGCGATCGGCCCGCGTAGCATGTGTTAAATTAATGCGAGTTCTTTCGCGGGACGCCGCGCCATCTCTGATTTGTCACGCGTGCTTTTCTTCGCGCGACCCGCTTCGCAGGGTACGAGGAACCTTGATGGATTAACGGTCTGGAACCGGGACGAGAGGAAAAAACGCACAACGCGAGAGAGAGCGAGAGAGAGAGAGAGAGAGAGAGATTTGTGTGACAAGGAACAATAGACGCTAGACAAGATTGACTTGTCTTCCTGGACAGCTAGATTGTGCTTGATTGTTTATTGTACTTCGAGGTTTTGGGATAAGATGGTGGTGCCATAATCTTGTGTGAAGTTTCGCGAGACGTGGTACGGAGTCTCGACCGGCTGTGCGACGCGCGACGCGACGTCTGTGATTTCGATGACCGCATAGGACGTGTCTCGTTCGGAATGTGATTGTGCGACTTATGGATTATGGTGGATTCGCGCCGATTAGCGTTGGATTGGATATGTGTTCGGAGGGGATGCTGATGCTTCGTTGAAGGTGCGAGAACGATATTTTACGTGGATTTTCAATGCGAACTTTTATACCGAAAAATGTCCTAGAAAAGGATAGAGAATTTATAGTTTTTGTATGGCTACATTTATTCTAACGCTTAAATCTTAAATCTTAAAGGCAAGGGGTTAATGTTTTTAATGTTTGAATTTCTAAAATTTTTCAACAATTTTATCTACTCCTACGAATTTTATCTACTCAATTTTCCTATAAAGATCCAAGAAACGACATTACTTTCCGAACGACCTAATAGATTCCATCGAACAGACCTTATCGAATACTGTCGAAGAATAGAGCAGCAGTCCGAAAGAACGAGTTGATCGAAAGAAATATAGGTCATTGGGGCAAGGAAAAAGGTTTGCGGGGAAACTGTGGAGTACAGAGGATGGCGGAGAATGTCGGAGAAGGAAAAGAACGGCATCCCTGTGGAAGTAGCGGGCGCAAAAGGGCGGCGATTACTCGGAACGCCTTCGATTTGCATGAGACAACTGTTTAACGATTTGATCGGTGCTTTAATTCGAAAATTATACGTTTAATCGACGGCACAGGTAGCGCGGATATATAGTCGTATACTCGAGTGTCCCCAGGCCCGAGTAAATATTCATTAGGCGACCACTTCTCCCCGTCTTTCCACTCCCCTCTCTCTCTCTCTCTCTCTCTCTCTCTCTCTCTCTGCCGCTCGCTCCCTCTTCGTCTCTCTTCGTCCACGTATCATCCTCTCTCCCTCGGAATATACATCTCTCTATCCCTCTCGATTTGCATATCACAATCAACGTCATATCATTGTTGACTTTGAGCCCGGCGACTGCATACGGTCGGACCGGTGCGCGTCACGGTTGGATTCGTTCCCCTGTCTGCCTGTTCCCGCTTTGCTTCGCGTTCCTTCTTCTTATCGGGATGCACGCGCGCACAGTCCTCTGCAGTTTCTTCCTCTTGCGCGTCCGCAAACATTTCTCGGGCTCGAGGGAGAGAGTGTATGAATGTATGTGTGTTTTCGAGCTCGGCTCTCCGTGCGTAATCCTTTCTGATTCGGCTACCGATCTCCGACCGGAGAACGTCCGGGAAACCATGCTCAGATGATTTATGAAGACACGAATTCGTCGCTCGACCCGATGGAACCGTCTTCCGGACCGTGTCCGAGGAAACATCTCGACGATGAGTCCGTTTTACGATGTTAGGCGACTGTGGATCTTAGATTAATCCTCGAAAGACGGACATTCTTCAGAAGTCTGTTAACAACGGGGTCTGGGACCTGTCCGATTTTTATTTACCGATTTTTCGTTGTTAGATCGAATTGGTATAAATCGTTGCTCAAGTTAAATTTGATTTTCGAGTCGGGCACGAACTTATGCAATCATTCGAAATCAATTTTCTTTTCTCTTCTACGACATTTTGGGGGATAAAGACGTTCTAATCAGTCTGACTGTAAAGAACATGTTACGGAGAGGGGTTGAAAGTGTTCCTATGTGAAAGATATTTTGGACACAGGTCGTTCAGATCGTTTATATTGCAGGTGGTTCTATAAGAGAAACACCGAACAAAGTTTCAGTTCTATACTATAAAGAATTATTGTTTAGACTTAAAATGAGAGAACGTGTCTTACGAGTTGTTCTTTTACGACAACACGAAAGCGTTTAAAAAGCTGTCCCGCTGCCATCAACGTCTAGACAATCAAGGGAAAATTTAATGAGAAAGAACCGAAGAGGAAAGCGTCGTCCACCCCCGCCAGTAGAAAAATCGAGCGTAGCCGAAGCGGAAGTCACCGAAAGCAGCCAATATTCTCGGCTGCTCGAACCCAACCCAAACCAACCCATCGCATCAGGGGTGGGGGTGGGGCTGTTTCCATTTCTACTTACATTTCCTGTAACCCAATAACGTCACGTTCGTTCCGGCGGGTCGGTGTGCGCCTCCTTCCCCGCCCCTCCGGCCCCTAATTTCCTACGCAGCGTCATTACGCTGTCGATCGCGGCGGAATTTCAGTCGATCGGTGCCGATCGGTCGAACGGAGGGAAAAAAGAACGCGGCGAGGAAAACGCAGCGGCACGGAAGGGATTCAAATGAACTGGAAATCGAGAAGTCGCGATCGAAAGACCGGGTGCCGACGCTTTCGCGAATATTCGAGCGACGTTCCGACGTGACGCGACGGCTCGCGTCGTTCGCACAGCGTCACAGACTCGCAAAATGTTGGACAAAATCCTCTCAGCTTTGTTCATTCATATCTTGTCCTATAACATTCTCCCAGACTCTTGACTAGACCGCAGATGCTTATGTTTCTGTGGTAGTAGCCTTTGTAGATCCGAAATAGATCAAAATCGTATACTAAATTCTGTGGAATTTTATTTTCTAGCATTTTTTGAACATCTTTCGAAGCCATAAATGCATAAAGATCCGCAGTCTAATTATTACGATTGTTGTTATCTAATCAATCACTAAACATTTAAGTATTGTACAAGTTTAAAAAATCATAGAAAATGGAAATATTCTTGGCCGGAAGGAATGTTGAATCTTCCAGTTAAAATAGGTTGGAGTAGCAAAAAGTTAATAAGCAGTAGGTTGAGTTGTTCCACGACAGGAAAATGTCCAAATTCACAGGAGCCATTTCAGAAGAATGGCCGACAGTGTTACGCGGTGGGTATCGAAGGGAAAGCCCGTCTCGGTTGTGCAGAGCAATAATTAATTGACGGCCCTCACGGCGAAGGTGCTCGACGTGCCGCGGCTAATTGATCGCGACCCTCCACCGGCCCTTGATTGATCGTTTAATCGTTGGCGAAAAAAAGGAAGCGGGTCGACAACCCTGCTCTCCGGCTCAGGATCGAAAACGTCTCAAGGGGTACACGAGAAGGAGAACGCAGAGGCCGTGTGTTGTCTCGTCACGAATCCTAGACATCGATCCTAAGCTGCACAGCAACGGTCCTTCGTCATTGAGCAGACTACTCTCTACACGACGCGACGACGACTATACGCTCTACGCTCGCTATAGTCGTCCCGGCACCCGGCAGAAGGGTTACGATCGAGAGGATCGTGCTCGCGTAATTACCCCGGGCTTGCTTTTCAACGACGCCGGTAATATCGGCAATGATTATTCATAAGCGTAATTCCAGCCATCCGTCCTCTATTTATCTCTTGAATATCTTGTTCATAGCTCGCCGTTTATTGGCGAGCTAAGTGGAACACGACCATTAGCGTGCGAATAAATAACCGTGCATGGGTGGTACGCGACGAAGACGAATTCTCGAACGTGAACATCTAACAGGCATTAGAGAAGCTTCTTGCGTTTGACGTAGCTTTTTGCCTTGGTTCTATGTAAGAGAAATTTCTATTTCTCGAGGGTGGAGACCTAGGATGTGGAAAAGCGAGCTTGACTTGAGAATTTCTTTTGTATTCTGAGAAATATATACATTTAGTACGCAAGTTGCGTCACACTTTCATCTAGAGCAGGGGTCGACAAACTTTTTTTAGAAAGGGCCAGATTGTAAAAATTTTAGGCTCGGCGGGCCAAGTAGCAAACATGAAGATATGAATGGTAGTCCAGTCAACGAAAAGTTGTAGAGGGAAATGGTAGGAACACAATTTTTAACTTTGGATCTTTGTTTGGACCAGTTAGGAGGTAAACATACTTTTCGGTTTTTCGCTTATATCTCGGAAACTATGCGTGTCCTACCGATAAGACCATTCCATACAAAATTAAAGCTGACAAAATGTGCCACAAAATTGATTGGATTCAGTTTTCCGCTATCTAGCATACTTTCCGAAATATCCGCGCTCAAAGTTCACTAATTGTGCTGAAGAGTTAGCTAGTCAAATAAGGCAAAAATTTATTTTTCACAATTCATGATCTTTGAGCGCGGATATCTGGGAAACTATGCGTCCTAGCGATAAGACTATTCTATACAAAATTAAAGCTGACAAAATTGACTCCACGGGAATTGACTCTGAAATATCAATTTGACTCCAGCTTGTTGCCATTGAGGTAGGCAATTTTCATTTTCATTTCTAAAAGATCCGCAGTCCACTAATCGCGTTCGATATTCTTCGATAAACGGCAGAAAAGTCGTGCTCGAATCGAGTCACGGACGATCCCGATACACCCACGCGGCACTCACGCTTCCATTATGCATCCCGATATTGATTAACTCCTGCATATTCATCATGGCTGCATAGCATCGTTGCATCGAATCTTTTCCTATCGCGGCGCGCGGCGCGGCGTCGACGTCTCCGAGCGTCTCGAAGTAGTACGAAACTAGATACCAGCCGGCATTACGGGGACCCATAGAAGCGCCGGAGAAAGGAGAGTTTAAGGAAGATAAGACCTCATGACCGTGAAACCCGTATGGTTTCCGGAGAACGGTCACGACCAGGCAAACGTACATTGCTTCACCGGTGTTTGCCATAGAGAAGGGCAGCACACACGGGGAAATATGTACAGGGTGTCCCGCATACAATGGACAACGGATTAGGAAATAATTCTGCACGCAAAAGTCAGACGAAATTGAAGAATACGTTTTCGAGTAAATCGAGTTTGAAAATTCAGCGAATACGCGTGCTACTAGATAGGAATCGCCTGATGCGTCTGACCATGACCTAATCGATTCTACTGCTTGCTATACTAAAGCACGCGACGAATTTTTAAACAGAAATATGTTATTCTTTGGTTTCGTCACACTTTTGCGTGCAGAATTACTTCCTAATCGGTTCTCCAGTATATACGAGACACCCTGTATATGTATACATATATAGAATCTATATAGGGGGACAGAGAGAGAGAGAGAGAGAGTGAGAGAGAGAGAAGGATCGTAGAAGTCGCGAACCGGGTACTTAATCTTTAATAGAATCGTGTAATTCGTCGATTGCCGCAAAAACGAGCCGATCCCAGCGAGAGCAACGTATCGCAAAAACTTGCGTAACGGCCAGCGGTCTCCGGTACTTCAGGTTCGCGTGACCGTGAATTTTTTTCTGTTATACTGCAAGGATTTGCGACTATTGCAACCCGTCCGAAGTAATATTTACGTAGTTCGGAATTGGCGAGGAGAAGTTCTCGCGAAGGAGAGTTTTATGGCGCCTAATGATGGGATCGCGAGGCCGGGGACGGTGGACGTTTGCATCGAACATTGTAATCGCTGAAACACCTACTCAACTTCGAAAAAAAAGGCTCGAGATCTGTCGAGATCTAGGGACGAGAAGACTTCCTTGTTTGAGAGTGGCTTTTTCCATCTTGAAACACGTGTGAATGCAACGTGCTCGGCTATCTCGTGATTAGTTGGTAGTTGGTACCGTGATTCATCTTGAACCGCAACAGTTGTAGGAATGTTTGGTGCGTCGTGTAATATTTTGAATTTACAATTATTGTTGCACCACCGGTGACTGACCGCTCTGTATACGACAAGATTAATGTAAATTCCTTTGAAAGCGTCGCTAGCGTTAGTGCCAGGGCTCCCGGGGACATCGCAGAGGAGTTTGCTATGGTTCTGCGAGTCCACGTTCGCGGAACTGGAATCGTTTAACTCAATTTGGCGAGGGAACGATCCCCAGGTGGCTCCCGGATCACCGAACCTATCGATTCACCGTTACCCGCTCCAATTCTTCGGACGCATCGGCCTTTGAGCGGCTCGGAATTATTATTTCTCGGTAAGGGGACACACCGTAGAAAATTCCAGCTCCCTTCTCTCTCCGCCTGTGCGAGGCTTGTCGTCGCAATTCGCGATGAATAGAGACTGGAGAGAGGCCCCATTATCGTTGTTCTTTAACCAGTTTTCTCCCAGGCATTCGAAGGCGACGCTAATGGCCGGAGAACTATCTTCCGCGTGTGTCGAAAACACACGAAAGATGACGAGAATTCAGTTAACGACCACCGCCAACTATAGACGCGCGCCGAGAGGGGACCGTGTGGCACGGGGGAGAAGAACGCGACCCGTTCAGATTCGACGCGGTGGACTTTGTCGACGTTTATTACGGGCGGAAGTGACACCAGAATGGTCCGCGGACGACGCGACGCCGGTTTTTTCGCGAGCACACCGACCGCGTCGACACGCGCGGCCGAGCGCCTTGAAAGGACCGTGGAACGCGTCAACGAGCCCCTTCTTATGGAAATTATCGCGATCCCGGGGCTATAATTTGTCTACTAGCCTTACTTCGCTGGCCAATCGCTTTTGTACGCCCTGCGTCCACACTTCCGGCCCCCGTTCGACGAAAGGGGACGTCATTTTTATAGAAGATCCATCGAGTTTTTAGAAGACCGACTGCAGGATCCACGGTTTTTTTTGATACATTATCGGTTTGTTTGGTCTTCAAGCGCGACCGAGTTTCACTATTTAGTTGTCGACACCAACCCTGAAGTATAACAATGTTGAAGCTAGTTAGAAAACCCATAAAAATATATTTCTTCTCTTATTAATTCCGTTATGTCCAAGATGTAATGACGGTCCGGGATTTTTCGAATATTTTTACTTGTATTTCACCTCCCCATGTTTGCCATAAATGCGTAAAATCTGATAGTCGATAACATAGATCAGTAAACTGCAGATCTTGATGGAAAATGAAAATTTCGAATTTTCTAATTCGAAACAAAAGTACATAATGTAACAATGGTCTTAAACTCTTCTAACGTGTTCACAGTTTTCTTGTAAATGCGTATATGTAATCCATAGTCCAGTGGTTAAACACGTTCGCTCGTGTTACTGCCGATAACTATAACTCGATATCTATTATTCGACCACATTTGGCCGCGTTTAGCCAGGTTTAACAGGTGCACAGGTGCGGATAACAGACTGAACCGGGGCCGATTACCTGTGTGGGGTCGCAACATTTCTATCACAGAAAATCTGTCCCGATCAAGTAAATCAAGCTCTCCGGATTCCTTTTTTCTTCCCTTTTTCGAGCCATGTGTGGGACTGTCGAGTGATCGGAGTCGACCGCCGACTCGTTTCCAATTAAATCGATACGTTTTCACGGCGAACCGGGATCCTCTCGGTTCACCGTGCACCCAAGCTAATTAGAATCCGTTCCGACTAATCTTTAATTCATGACTGATATTCAAGGCGTCCGCTCGCGAAGGATATCGGTTTCCTAGGAGCCGTGTCCTTGCAGAGCTCTCTTTCGAACCTACTAGAACGCAGTCGAATTATTCGCTCCGCGCGTAATTAGAAACGGTTCTAGGGATTTTTCTGGCACGATTTCAAACCGATTCGAAGAGAGAGAGCACAGCTTTCGATGTCGATCGATGCGACCGTCGCGCATCGCGTCGCCGAAGCGCATTTAAATTTCTAATCCGTTACAATTAACCGCGATGCTCGCCTCATCGATGCACCCGAGGAAAACCAACGGAATCCCATTCGCGGCTCGATTTACGATCGATGGACGGTTCTTTCGTTCGACAAGTCCCTCGGCACGCAGCGATCGTTGCACCGGCTCTTCCGGTTGCGAGTTTTCATGCATTGTTGCGCCATCTTTCCAAAATTACATCATATTTCGTCAAAGGCAACGTTTAGCGAAGTAATTCCTCATTTTCCAGTCAGAACGCGAGAATTTGACTGCCGTATCGAGAAATTCAGTGACATAAAATAAATCGTAATGCAAGGGGTTAAAGCTGACGAAATTCATGAAACATAAAAATAATTCTGTGCATAAACAGAAAGAACACACAAAACAAATAACTCCCGCTCTGAGATTAAACTAACAAGGACGGAAATTGACGCGTCTTCAGGACCAGTTTCTGAAAAAATATCAAGCCACTCTAATCGGATAAAGAATGCAGCAATCTAGAAAAAATAGTTAAACATTTACAATTTACACTGAACGTTAGGTAAGATAATATCGTTCGCAGTTAGACGTCCAAGTAGGTGACAAGTGTCGTGTTGAGTCCATCGCTGGCTCGTCAGGGTGGGAAACCGGCCTCTAAGAGGATCAAGACCGACTCCGGGAGGTGAAACTTAAGATATTTCCTGGAGGAAGCGAGGCTGGCTTTTTGCCGCCATTAGCTGCCCACCCCGTGGGATTAAACGAATCGTATGGTTTTCACGTGGCGAGAAGACTCGTTCGATCCTTGTTATCATTCCCGAACGCCGTTTTGCGCCGTTACCGGCGACCACGTCTTGGAATTTTAATCGAGAAAGATCGATAATAGAAACGATTAGTCCCCGATCTCTGTGCGCAGACTGGCACCGAGTTGAATCCGAGAGTTTTACGATCCAGGTATACCGATCGCAAAACGTTTTTTCGCCCCGATCGATCAGCGATCCTGACGGAAAAAGAAAACGATTTAGAGGCCGACATTTTTCTTGAATGATCGTCGAAGGAGTTTCCTTCGGTTCCTAACGAAGATAACGGTGCCGTTCAAGTCGGGCCTCTGTGTTTTCGTTCACCGCGTGATGAATCATCGCGATTTGTAATTCATGATGTACCTGTTAATCACCGCTATCGTGGCCCCCGGCCATTGTCTTTGCTCAGCCGCGCCGCGCCGCGCCGCGTTAATATTGATTTGAGATTCCCCGAAGTGCCGGGTAATTTGCCGGGTGCTCGCTCGGGTTTCCACGTTTCCTGCGCTTCGTTTTCCGATCCTGCCGGCAATTAACGGCTCCACAATGATCGGTGGGTCCCCACTGACCCGGACATTCAATTCTACTTCGCACGGTTCCTCTATGGATGTCCCGAGACTTCAAAGCTTCGCGCGGTCGTCTTGCGGACATTTCTGCAATTGTGTCTTCGCAGAACTTGTAGAAGCAAAGAAAATAGTAATTTTCATGAATTTCTTAATGCGAGCAATGCATTTTTACACAAGTATTGCAATCATAAACGGACAGCGGATCTTCATGCAAAATAAAAATGTTTCGATCTGAATTGCAACTGACTGGGATGAAATAGAAATTGATTTTTTTTCTTAATATGTCTAATAATATAACAGTGTGTGTCTTTAAACTCCTCTTATTATATCTACACACTAAAAAAGTGTTTAAATTAATTTTTACCATGATTCATTCAGCAAATCGTTGGTTTTAAAACATGTACAACTTTCGAAGAGGCCCTTTGAAACATCAGAAATCGCAAACAAAATGGTTAACATCAATCACGTTCTTCTTTCGCAAAAGCCGTTTATTGTTTCACTTAAAATGGCGTCACCCGCCAGGACGGCGCGGCGTTACAGTCGAAGACGCCGTAAACGGTATTCCTCGGAATCCCTAATGAATCCCAGGATCATCTTAATAACCGAGCTCTTCCAGGTTTATCTTTATGGCAGCCGAAACCGCTGCGTGAAAAACCATAAACGTTTTTCGGTGACTCGCGAGGTCCTTCGTTCCCGTCCTCAGCTTCAGAAAATAAAATGTACGCCTCTTGCACGATTCCGACGAGCATACAGTATACAGTGGAGTGTAATATGCATAATCGAGGTCGCAGGATTAATGTTGATAGGACTGTCTCTCGCGTCTTGACGGCCATGAACCGGAGGAGCTTGAAAGACGAGCGACGATCGAACATTTCCGCGGAATCGAGGATGTAAATAATGGAAGGCGAAGTAATTTGGGTTAATTAGTTCGGTCCGGGTAGCCGGGGAAACGTGCTTGTAACTTCGGAGGCATTGAAAGCGTGCAGTGATCGGTGCAGAGCGATCGTCTCCGTTGAAGGAAATTAATTAATTAAGATAGTGATTGATCCTTCGTTCTATGGGCAAATAGGGAGTAACAGGTTTCGGCTGGAACTAAATGGAAGCTGGAATTCTACTTATCTTGATGGCGGTACCCGGCAGAGAGTTTATACGAGTCACTTCCCATTTTTATCAACAACATTGCAAAAGTGTCTAATTCGTACTCGCGAAATCAGAATTTGTAGAAAAATCTTCTTGCACGGGTTTCTAGTTTCCTGCTACATCTAACAATCGTTTTGTACAAGACTAATTAACCCTTTTCTAACCCTTATACGTAATCGTGTAAAACGTCGGTTAAAAATCGTGTATAACAGGATTGATACGAATTACAAGGGTGTCACCCGGTACATAGTGGACGCACAACAATATGTATAATAGGATACGATCACGCGGCTACTATCCCGGTCCCCGTTGCTTCTCTACTTTGTTACCGGTCGCTTCTTTATTCGGTATATGTATGTAGACATGCCCTCGCGGGAGGAACGACGCGAAAGAAAGAGAGAAGGAGAGAGCAAGAGATTCACGGCAGATTACGCCTGTAGGAGAATGCGTGGAGCCACTGTTTCGCCGGAGCCGCGATACGGACACCCGTTACATTCTAAATACTTGTAAGCATGCCCTATTACCTGGCCGAGTTTAAACAGTATTACAATACAATAGCCACGGCCGCCCCTTTCTATGTTAACCTTGTCCTTTCGTGCCCCATAGACCGGCACCGATGTTCGCGCTGAATCAACCTACGGGGTGTTCTCATCGACAACGACACGACCACGGTATTCCGTGATGATCGATCAAAAATAAATTATGATACCAGGTTGGCTAAAGACCGCTTTTCTTTATCTATCACAAAGGGATATGATATTCAAGGAATTTCAGACTGTTTATTTTGAAACTTCCACTTGAACAATGTTCGTAGGAAATACAGATAGTCTGTATGTTGCCCCTTTTCTGCGTACAGTGCTCCAAGTGGGCGTGGTTTCGTTGCCCACAGACTCGAAAGGAGTTGGAGGGGTGCCCCAGAGGGCACTCTGACCAGATATCTCGCACTTAGCCGCGCCTGTAGCACAGAAAAAGGGGCGTGACTGATAATAACGACATCTCGTATCCCGATTAATAGCTTCCAGCAATTACGAAGGGCTGAAGTTCGTACACAGTGACCTCTCTGCGGGAAACGAATTACCGATGGACCAAATAGTGTCCTAACCGCGCGGTATTCGAGAGAGAGCCTCGCGATGGGAATCGGCTCGCGGATCAACCGACAAAAGGCGGTACACCGAGGAATTATAATTATCGGAAAATTATTGCCTCGATATCCATCTAATTACGTCTAATTACCCTCGAACAGCGTCCTCGTTCCCTGATAGCGGGTAAACGAGGCTGTCGCGTAAATTTCAATTCTGGCCATCCTCACCCTCTGTCTCTCTCTCTCTATCTCTCTGACTCTGATTCTCTCTCGCTGTTTGTTTCTCTATTTCCGTCCCTTTCGATCGTTCAGCTCGTTTACGGAGCGATGGTTCGATTTCTCTGGAAGTCACCGGTTTATAAAAGCGACAACCCCTGCAGCGAGCGAATCGTGATGCATGCATCGGCGTGCACACACGTGCGTGCACGTGTGCTGCTCCGCCGCCCGCCCCCTAAACCCCTTCGCGCTCATCCCGTCGCGCTAATCTACCATCTTAGATCCTTAACTGCATTTGCATTTAAGACACGACGATGTAACGCCGACAATTACGAGACACCAGAATTACCTCGCCGCGATTGTAGTAATTACCGCTGCGTGCTCTCCTACGAACCCGGCGAGGAAGAGCGGGAGAGGGTGGGCGTGCAGGGGTGGGACACGTCAGTGATTTGTCCGTTTTCGGCAACCGGACATTTGCATCGCGATCGTTTCGCGGTCGTTCACCCTTCCTTACGTTCTAGCATTTTTCAAGCGTGCCCGAACCTCCGGTCTATCGCGAGAAACGTAAAATTCAAACGCGATCAGCTCTCTGAGAACGAACGATTAACCTCTTGTACTACAGGGTGTCCTAAGAATGTTGTACTTCCTTGAGACTCTACATGCTGGCACGGTTGTTAATCTTGACCTTTCCGCAGTTTTATTATTTTTTAACGTTGAAGATAGTGGTTCGCATATGTAGGTGCTACCACTGCTACCGAACATAGCTGAAATACGCCTAATTGCACTTAACATATTGGGAAATCGGTCGACAGATGAATAATTGTAGAAATATGAAATACCAACATCCATTATATTTCTGTTTCAATACAGAGTCTCACACTGCATTTCGATTAATTCCAGTTATAAATTGTTAGCAACAGTTTCGAAGGTTTTGGTCGGGCCGCAGAGTACTTGTCGAGTTTTGTACTATCTCGTTACGTTAAATAAAATAATATTAAAACGTTTCTCCATGTGCACCTTTTTTTTTATCAGAGGGAACAGATTTCTGAGGTGATTCGACAGTAACGTTTTAAGAAATACCGATAAGAAATCCCCACAGTTTCTTACTGAATGTTTTAACGTGGTCGAACTTATCCCAATCCGTTTACTATATATATTAGGCTATAATAGTGTTCTCGATCAAGAATAGTGCAGCGCATTTCGCATTCTAAAGTCAGACGTACCGTACCACAATCTGCCCAAGGAGATTCTACAAATAGTTGACAACATTCGATCCAATTTCGGCAATCGATTCGCAGCACAGAATTACTCGGTACACGAATAGAGTAGACATATCAGAAATACCGAAGGATAGATCCAATTTCGAGCGTTCTATTTCGAGGGTAGCGTGTAGCAGGGGCCTGTCTGTTAACGGCACAATTTATTCGCTGGCGTCGTTGTCAGACTGATCTCGCGTAACGAGGTTTCGATGAGGCCTCGGCTCCGAGCCAAGGGAACGAAGAATAAATACTTGCCGAGTAGGTGGTAAAAAATAAGTGGGAGAGTCGAGAGGACTCGGCGAAGAAGCAGACGGCGGCGGCTGGAGGAGAATTATCGGTGTAATTTGTACCGTTTCCGCCTCTATCCCTTTCGCTCCTTTCTCTGTTCTCGCTCGCCACCGCTAAAGCAACTTCGACCGTTTCGAACGTGACGTATCGCGGTGCGGGAAGTTTCAAGGAGTCGGGGGAAACCGTTGATAAACTTGCGTCTGGATGATCTCGTCGAACAACTGGAAAATGGGTGGCACGAAGGACCGTCGAGAAACGGGAAGAGCTTGTTCGAAGCGCCGCGCCGCTTCAAGCCCGGGAATGTGTAGGCGACGATCAACGGGGACTCCCGCCGCTTATTTATCTCTCGCGAGGATCTCTAACGAGCATTGTTCCGAACCAGTTCTTTTCCCGAAATTAATCAGCCGGCCCCCACTATTCCGACGACCACCGGCCGAGAGAAGGCGGGGAAATCTTTTCTTTCCGCCACCGGGCCGATTGATAACGCGATTTTAACCATTTCTCTTTGTATATCTCTAAAATGAACTTACTATTTCGATTGTGGACGTCACATAACTGTGACATCAACTTCTCTTATACGGTAAAAAGAGAGGAAAACAAGAAACGACAAACAAAAAGTTACGACGTAGACGTAGCTTAACATTGTAAGATGTTTTTGCGTGATACAGCGGCGGAGAGATAGAAGTTTTTACGAAAATGCTACAAGTGGAACCGCCCTAAGAAACATTGACAAATTTCCTCGACGAATCGATCTATCATAGACTTAAAGATTGGAGGTTCCCATTCACATCGAGCGCATAGTCGAACCTGATCAACCTCACTGTCTTACATCCGCTTCCGCCGCCAATAAAGCTCGTAATTCAGCTCGGAGCTCACAGCCCAGTGAACCACGACTACCCTCGTCGGTAGACTCCCGTGGAAATTCTGCAGTGTAGTCTCGCATCGTTACAGTCCCATCAGCGTGTGTCGAGTTCTCGGCATAGTCTCTACTACAGACGACGTTCTACTAAGTACCTACCGGTACAGGTGGAAGGATTCAATTAAATTACTGAACTCCTCGAGCTGACCGTCGAAAAGTCCAAGTGACAAAGGGGGTCGGTGGTGTCAGCTAAACAGAAGACACGCAGCACGGTTCTCGTCCGGAGAGGTTCACCGGTGGTGCATCGTGCACGCATCCCACGTTCAATTTAATCACTGTGCCAATCGTTCTGCACTTGTTCGAAAGTCATCGGCCGGAAGCTGCCGGCGTGGCGCGGCGCGGCGGGGCGCAGCGTCGAACAGCCAGCAGCTAGGTTTGCGCGGGAGGAGGCAGAGAATTCGCTTGCCGGTATTCAATTTAATTACCGTAGCTATGGGTCCACCGGTTTGTTCGAAAGTCCTCGACAGAGGGTAGAAGCTGGTCGTCGTCGGCTGGCAATGCGACGGTTCGCCTTAAAACGACGATGCCACGCGATAACGATACGTATGCGATGCTCTATGTGTACCATTATGGCTAGCTCTACGGTTAGACGAGTCTGCATACACTGCCGCTCAAAAGTATCTGGAATCTTGCAATTTTTCAAGTCATTTTATCGAATGATACTTATTATTAGACTGCGGATCTTTATGCAAAATAAAAAATGTTTCCATTGATTGCAAGACACAGGAGTCAAATAAAGATTTCATTCTTCTTTTCATTATCTTGTTTAGGTGAAACTTTTTAATATGTCCACTGTTTTGAATTGTACGTACCCGTTTTTGTCATAAATGCATAAAATCCGCAGTCTAATTATAACAATGCAAAAAAATAAAATATTTTATTTCGTGTTTCTGGTTGTTGAAATAGAAATATTTTAAACATTGTGCAGCGAGCACTTTGCAAGGCGCATACGATGGTCATTAGGTATCGTTATGAGGTGTTTTCTAAATCCCGGCGTTCCGCGAAGCGTCCGAATGCCGCGTCGTCGTTTTCTATTCCAGAGGCCATTCCTCGCCGCCGCTTATGTTACCTTTATCCCGATACTCTTTGAAGCCGAATATCGGCCTCGCAGCGATAATTGCGAGCGAGCAAGGTAGCTAACTCTCTGGTCAGCAAGCGAGCGACCGAGCAAAAGCGCACGGTTCGTGCGGCGCGACCGGACGCGATTACGATGAGAGATTAGCCGGTAAAGAGAGGTCCGTGAGTACTACGGGCTCGTGTACGCGTGTAAATATGGGGCTGCTAAATAGGCACTGGGGCTGTCTCTCTCCTCCCTCTCGGGTTCTATCTCTCCGAGTCCCCTGATTTCCCTTTTCCTCTTTGGTCCTGTACGACCAGGATGTGCGCGGCGGGTTACACGTACAACGCCTCTCAAAAGTACAATATCAGGAAACTTTCTTAATTGCCGAGCAAGTGGGCACTTTTCCGTGTAAACTGCACGTTGGCTCGTTGTTGTGAGATGTTTTTTAGCCGAGTTGCACGACCTCAAAGCAGACAGCAGGTCCCCTTCGCTCAGCTTAATTCTTGCCGGCCACTGTAGCTTCGATATTCGAATAACTTAGCTAAACAAAATCGTACGACGATAAACCAACATTCCTGCATTACAGAAAACCATCCGCTTTCGACTAGCGCGAGTCTCGCCTCGCTGAAACATTTTGTTCGTTCCGTATACCATTGCAAAGTTAAACGAAACATAGAACAGTATTCGACATTCGACAAATCAAACAGGAGTCACACTAATCCTGAAGCCAGCTGAATAAAATTCCACAAAGACCTTGCAGTCGATTAAACTAAATTTGAAAAAGTATTCCAGCTGCCAAGGGATCCAAGAAAGACTAGGAAGTCGAGCAGGAGCCACACTAATTACGATTCATCCATTTTCTTCTGCACTCTACGACATCCCGAGGCCGGTAGAACAAAATTGAAAGATCTATTCAAACTGCAAAGAGTTGTGGTCCATGGAACACTAAGAAATCGAACAGGAGCCGCGCTAATTGCAATTACCGATTTCCTTGCAATCTAAAGCGTCTTGAGGCCATCGCTATTTTCCTGCATGAGACTTTTGCTGCTTGTCCCGATGGAAGACGTTGGTTCGAGGTGTATCGAGGCTTCCAGGCTCGAGAAGGGGACACCGATCGTAGCGCGTTTCCTTAATCCCTTCTGGCCACGGCTTATCGTCCGACAGATCGTGATCGTCCGGTGCGGCCGGCTGACACCGTGAAACATCGGGATTTAATTAGTCTAGAGTCGCGCCACACGACGTCCTCGGGCGTGATCGGACGTCTCCAGTCTCCTACATCGGTGTCCAGAACCTTTTTTTATCTAGACCGAACACACATGGGTCGGTTGAGGTCGCAGAGTGTGTCGCAGAGCGTCGCAGAGCGTCGCAGATCGTCGAAGAGTATCAAGTTGAATTAGCGCTCGTTCAGATCGTGTAAGCGATATACGGCGGACGAGCTCCTGATTTAATTTCAAATTCAATTGCTCCTATACTTGGACAGTCCCCCTTCACCCTAGGTAACTAACCTCTCGTAAAAATGCCGATCGAGGCGTCCGAGCGATATTGCGCTAATTTTGTTTTGATTAGGTGCAGGAATGAATTCGGTGCCTTTTTAAAACAAATTTGGTATTTATTTATAGTGTAATCATACATCTGTTATTTTTCGAAATAGTCTCTGGCAATTTTTCATTAATTGACTAGATCTCAAATGTTTCATAAGTGTAAGTGCTGGTATTTAAACGTTACAGAGTTATAAATAATTTAATATCAAGGCACCGAATTAATTTCTACACCTAATACGTATCTACAATCGTGAGAATTTCTACGTCGTCGATAGTTTCAAGAGAATGAAATTTCTATTGTTTGTACATTTAGTGAGGATCGGGAAAATGGAATTTGATTTTGGTATGACAAAAATGGGAAACGTACGAATTTAGTAAATTTTGTTTAAAGTCTTCATATTAAGTCTGACTCATAGCACAATTCAGATTGTTCTATGACGATTGGATAAGGGGTTAATAAATTCAATATCAAACGAAGCTTTTTAATAACTTGCACACCCAGAATAATTCAATTCTATATGATTTTCTTCATTTTATGTATACGAGATTGATGTAACACCTCACGCAATACTTAAATGTTTAGTAATTGATTAGACACCAACATATTTAATAAGCTAAACAATATTGCGAACAATGGTATAGCGATTTTTACTGGTGCTAAGGGTTAAGGAAGACTCTCCAGAGGAATCAGGGCGAATGACTCTTCGCCAACGAAAAGTCCGGCACGTAAAAACTGTTTATCGGGCTTCGAGTAGTAGGATTTTCGAAACTCCAGAGAGGACCAAGTCCCTAGGAATTCCACGCGCGAAGGAACCCGGACAGCCTTATAAAGAATAACGCCCCGCCACGATTTTCGGTGCTCGATCACGTAGATCCTGAGCCTGGATAAGGAAACCCGAGGGGGGATAAAGAACTGTTTTGTCCACGAGTTTAATTAATCCCACCGTGTCTTGAACCTCGTCTCTTCCTGGAAATAGAAAGTCCCATCGAAGTTACGGCTGTGTGGAACTTGAAATCTGATCGTTTGAATTATTTAGATCGTAAAAGCGTTTGCCCTGCTGCGGCCAGTTGCCACTTTGGTAGGAATGTTTTGGGTAATCGGCTGTCTTAGATATGTTCGAGTGATAGCGATTTCCTGGGAGAAAAGGGATTTACGTTCATATTTCAGGAAATTGAGCAACGCTGACGCGATACGACGCATTCATTACTGTATAGCATGTTTGAGTTATTTTCTGGCATTTCTGGTGAATTTTTTATTTTGTTTGAATTATTTTCTGGCAGTATTGCTCAGTTTGTTTTACTTGATTCTCAGGTGCTGGTGCAACATGTAGCTTCTTACAATTGGCTCCTGGCGGAGAAGATGATTCGCCATCTTTATCGGAGGATGTTTAATTGGCTGCAATAAGAAAACCAGCGAGAAGGTAAAGTATCTTTGGAAATGTGTTAATAAGAATAAGAAAAGACAGAACGTAAGATATTCAATGATGAAGTTATGCATCACTGCATAGTTGACTGGTTCCTGACTGTTCAGGATTCAAATTCGGGATTAAATAGCACACCAATCTCATTTCATCGAAAATGTCACAGACTCAAACGAGAAAGGAAAAAGTCAGGAATAGTTAAATAAAAATGGAGAGCTTTAGAAAGTGAGAAAATTAGCAAAATGTTGTGGGAAAAGCTATAAATGTTTGAAAACGAATAAAATTTGATCAGAGAAGTTTCGAAAGCTCGAAGATCAGCAGAAAAATCGCACAAGCTCAAGCAAAAAGCGGACTAGAGGAGCGACTAGCAAAATTGATGGAATATGCATTTCTGAGTAGTGCACTCGAAGCAGTAGGGTAAGAAATTGGCGAAAAAACGTTCGAAAGAAGAAATCGTCGTCGGGATCCCGTCGTATCCGATCGGGCACGGGTGTTCAGAACGGGAAACCCGGCCAAAAGTCTCGATCATGATTTATCGTCGTGGTCCGCCGCGAAATTGGCCGTCGGGGTGGTTCGGGGAGGGCGCGTTGCACCGTTGCAGCGTTGCAGCCCGCAGATTGCACTTTCGTCGTTTTTTCCCTCGTGGCCGGTGCACGCGCACGTCTCGCGGTCCGTCCTCGGGGCCGGTCGCTCATTAAAGAATTAAGTGAAATCCCCGATGGATAAATTAACGATAAAAGATCTGGCCCGACGCTCCCCGAGCAGTCGTGTCCCGGCTCGTTTAGGTTGCGTTTCGAGGCCGTGGCCAGAGCTGCGCGATGTTTCTTTTGTGGAAACATTCGAATTAAACACGAAATTTTATACAAACAGGTTGATTTGCGTGTTCTCAAGTATATCAATTTTTTGAGTATGCATACACTGGTTAATTTCCACAAGAACCTGAACAAAATTCACATTTCTCTCGTGTGTACGTAGACTTTATGCGTTTATGGCAAAAATGAGAAAGAGACACGTAAAGATGCGCAGTCTAATTATTATACTGCAGGAGATTTAATTAAAAAAGAAAGCCAATCGTAAAGTAGTCGGTGCTTTGCGTGATTAGAGAAAGAAATGAATATTTTATAAAGTGAATCAATTAATCCTATTGTACAATATTATATTGGTAGTATATACTCAACCCAGACTAACAACCAAGCGTCGTAACCAAATGAAATAGCAAAAATCCGTGTAAATTCGGGCCGAAAATGTCGAAAGCCGAAAAATTAGTTTCACCGCGTCCGGGCTGCATATCATGGTTACACCTTGTGGGTCTGAGTTTGAAGGTCGTGAGAGGGTAGGGGGGCTATGCATCTCGCGGACTGGGCCCTGATCTTTTTCACCGTCCGATGCAAGAGTTTGGGGGGAAGGGACCTCCGCCGCTGGCCTGACCCTCTAATTATATGGTACATCGTGTACCGAGTGAGCGCGGGTCGTCGGGTCACGGTTACACAGAGGTAGAATGGGGCCCGTCGGGGCCCGAACGGGGGGGGGGGGGGGAGAGAAAGAGAGAAGGAGAGAACGCCGAGGGGATATATCGAAAAATTTGCCGGGCCTTATATCGGCGTTCAGGTATTCGCGGCGGGTAGCCGGCCGGCTACGAAATTTACTGACCGTCCGATAATAATTATTCGCGCTTCGTTCGAGGCTGTGGTGCATCTTCTCGATTGCTCCCACCGTCGTTCTGTGACCGAGGAACAATCGTCGAATGAAGAGGAGGATCACTACCTCGTACAGTAAGTCCTCGACTTACGCGGATTCTTAGATGCTAATCAGAAAACCAATTACGAACTGTGACGTTCGCTTTTTGATTGCCAGAACGGGAATTTTGTCGGTGCGTATGTGACGGAAGCGAAGATAAGTGTTTGCTTGTGTACAGCGTGGGCATTCAGCTATTTATCAGGGATCTATTTTCCATGTACATAGTTGGTTTGTTTGAATTTCCCTTTCAAATCAGTACATACATACAGTATGTACAAAGCAGATCGTAATAATAACCTTTAGCTACGCGGAAAATTTATTTCATCCTTTTTGTCTCCTCTTGTTTTACTCAGTAGAAAAGGGATGTTGCTTGGATGTGGTCGCGGCTTAATAAACTAGTCGACTGTAGCCATTTTAGTGGTCCATCGATCTAGTGGTAACATTCCCAAAAATCCTTGCTCGCAAAGGATTAAGAAGATGAAGAGAAGGCTGAGAATTAATTTTGAAAACACCCGATAAGTTGATTTTGTAAAGTTCAATAGATATCCTACGACGATTTCATCGAAGCTATTCACGGAGTGAAGAGTTTGTTCGAATGGCGAACATTCACGGATTCGAAACGCTCGGATCCCGGTTAAAAACCGTCGCGACGGCCTTGGAACGCGGCCGAAGAGGATTAAGTCAATTACCACGTGTGCCGGTGATCGGAAACAGGGAGACATAAATCATTGCGGCCATCTGTTACGACGAGATTATTCCTCCAGCTTCGTCCGGGGCACGCGGTTCGCAGAAAATTTGTTAAGTTGATCGAGTGCTGTTAATAATACCGGAGATTAACGTGCGCGCGCGGCAGCTTGCATTGTTGGGGCTGCTCCTCGGTTTCCCCGCGAATAAATGTTGAACTCCGCAAAAAAGTGGTAAATTGCTGATCGCCCCGGTTGCCAACCTGAAAAAGGGGGCGTCCCTGGGACGCGGCGGCAATTTTCCGTAATGAATCGGCCCTCCGAATACCGCATTACAATTACAGATGACAATTTTTTGCCGTCCCTTTAAACCTTACAAAATTTTTCTTGTGGTATTCCTAAACGATCAAACTGTTCGCATTTTATTCGGAGAAATGTCTGAATAAATTCGTCAAAATAACGAACCCGTCGTTCCGACGCATTCCGTAGTTCTTGTAAAACAAATTTTACGATGCACAGAGATCCTCGATCAACTAATTAATAAAGTACAATTAACAGAGACGAAGGTTACTGCAAAACGCGTGTCGCCTCCGAATAATGTCCACCGACTCTCTCCCTCTCTCTGACTGTGCGCTGTCCATCAGTTCGGTTCCGAAGCGACGCGACGGTAGCGATAAATTCCGGGCGAGGCTTAAAATATTTTCTAGCCGATCGGTCGAAGGGATTTTTCAGGTCCGCAGCCCGTGGGGGAAAGTCGCCTGTCCGGTCAGCGGTTTTCTATTTTTTTACGGTCCGGTGGCCGCTGTAACACCTGTTGCCGAGAGGAGAGGACCGCTCGAGTGGAGAGGAACACACCAAAACGAAATCTCAATCGGCGTGTCATCTTACAAGCCCGCCTCTGATCGCTCTCGCGTGTCCATGCTCGAGCTGAACCCACGCTTCTGCCTTGTTCGACAATGATCGGGCCCGATCGTCCTCCTCCTTTGACATCCTGCTTCTTCGGCAGCCATGCTTGCCTCCTCTAACACTAAACTTATCGCTGTCGAACGACTAGGTTCTACGTTTTACAATCTTCGAAGTTGCGACGCGCTACAAAAAACGGCTGTAGGTTCGTGATTTCTGGGAATTCCGAAAAAGTAATCAAGGGAAACGTATTCCTCACACATTGAATGTTAAAATCATTTGCTAAGATTGTCCTCAAATCATCCTAAAACCATTAATAAGAGTTCAGCGATGGACACTCAGAGCGGCTGAACAATATCTTGAGAATGACATAGAAGATTAATAAAGTTATACTAACCTGGCAGCCGATTGCGAACATGAGTCGAGAAGAGAAACGGCAAAGTGAGGGTTGCTGTTTTCGGGGGATGGAAAATGAAAGAACGTCTCGCGACGCTGCGAAGGGGTGACATGAGGTTTGGGAGGGTGCGAGGAAAGCGTGGGTGGATTCACGGTCGTTTGAATCTGCAGTTAATGAAAGAGGGCCGGAGGAGGAAGCTTCGTTTCGCTTCGTCGAGCGAGGGTGGCCGAAAAGGCTCTCGAACGAAGGTAACGTCGTCGTCGTCGTCGCTGTCGCGCGTTTTCGCCGAATAAAAGCCGGGGGCCTGCACTGCTCTGCTCTGCTCCGCTCCGCTCGGCTCCGCTCGGCTCTGCACCGCTCTGCACCGCTCTGCTAAGCTCGGCGCGGCTCCACGTCGCGAGCAGAGGCCGGCCTTTGAAATATTCCGAGTGCACGGCCGCTTATTTATTCCTGCGTTTTCTCGAGACGTCGTCGCGGCGACGGGGTTGGAAACACGGGGGTTGAAGCGGGCACATCGCTTTTCCTCGACGCGAACAGACTTACCGAGCCTGGAATTTTAATTAAGCTTTTTTGCCACCCGCTCGATCCCCTGCGCCAGAGGAACCATCCCCTCCCTCTTCCTCCTCGCGATGCTCGCGGAAGAGCTAGTCTAACGGGTGTCCTTCTTCGCGACGAACCACCCCTCAGATTTTAAAGAAGATCGCGGCCAGAATACGAATCGTTCGCTTTTGGCCTCGAGACTTTAATCCACCTCGAGCATTGGTTCTGCGAATCGAGGTACGCAAAACTGCAATGGAAACTGAACAGGGGTTGGTGAGGATCGAATTGTTGTTCTTTGGGAGTATATTACCAATCTACTACTTATTTATTGTAGTTGATCGTGTTCAAAATCATCACCGCTACACGGTGGTCGAGGAGCCTGGTTTTTGTGGCCAAAATTCAGACCCCGAGACCCCGAAAATTCCTCATTTCTAGATTTTCACATAATTCTTATGAAGAATTGAGTCTTGGCTACTTTTTCGCGGTTTCTGGCCCATAGTGTGCACTGTGAGTATTGTTAACATGATTTTTCAAATATTTCCGATGATCTGACGAAGCCATGTTTCGAACGAAAGTTGATCAGTATTTACTTCTCTACCTATGTTCAATATAAACAATAACGAAACAATTTTGTTTTATATAAAAAATGTAGGTCACCTCAATTTTTTAAACATTAACATATACTTTTTACTCCATAATATCCTAACTGGTGTCGAGACGATACCAGATATTCACGATATTAGAAGGGATGAATTGTGCAGATGTTTGGTCGATGACAAGAGACGAGGGTTATATAAAAATGTGTTTAAAAAAAATACAAAGCCTGTTTATTTTGCACAAAGATCAATGAAGAAGAATCACAGTACGGAGTTACTGGTTTCGAGTCTCGGGATCGAAGTTCAGGCGAGATGTGCCAGTCTATGGTTCTCGAAATCCGGGTCTATGTGAAATTGCCGGCCACGCGAGAGCAAAACAAGGCCCGCGGAACGAAACGCGGCCGCGTACGTGTATAATCAAGCGAAACGGGCAGGTGAGGAGGGGCGAAAGTGGGTTCGGCGTGCGTGAGTCGGCGGGCAAAGTGCCGGGTCCTGGGTTGTACACACGATGGCGTCGATGATGACGTGCTGATGTTACGGTGCTATTACTTAGCATCCCCCTCGCAGGAACCACGCCAGAGAGAGAGAGAGAGAGAGAGAGAGAGAGAGAGAGAGAGAGACCGGACTCTCGTGGGTCACGGAAAGGTTTCCAAAAGGCCTCGCCGGAAACCGGGGAAACGAGTCGTGGCGGCGATCCATCGATCGTGAGAACCGCCGCCTTCTCCGGATCTCTTTGCCCTTCGTCTCGACCCCTTTATCTCCTTCCAAATTGTACAAGTACTCCCAGGAGCCTGAGAATCTTATAGAAAATTAGATAACCACGAAATTTAGGGTACAAGACAATCTTCTCTTGTGAGAGCTTAATTTTGTACAAATTTTTACTTCATCAATCAACACAGTCCCAAAATCTCACAGAATCAAAGTAACCGAATCGTTGTAACGACTAGACAGCGGATCTTTATGCAAAATACAAATTTACAACAAATTTAAATTATTTCCTAATATATTTAATGGGTTGACTGAATAGGTTAATATTCTTACTTAATAGTAAACACTTAAGTTCGCGAGTGCCATGAAGGCATTGGAAGGATCCGATTCGATTGGATGGAACAAACTGAATGGATCAAGTGCTATTACCAGCTGAAGTATTCTCCAGCGAGAACGAAGTTACAGTAATAATTAAACATTCAAGCGATCGATGCGCCAGACACACAACGTGCATTATCTCTCGTAAGATGATATCGTTAACCACGGCTCAGGAAAAGCGCGTGGCAAACAGCAGCTGGCGCGAGATAACGCTTCATTTCCGGTAGGAGTTTTCCTCCTTTCGCTTGCGCGCCGTACGAATTCGCGGATCCACCCCTTGCCACTCGCGGAGCTCGGTTCGCGAAGCGGAAGGTTTTAATACACGCGCGAGCAAACGCGGATAAAGCGTTGAAATTACTCATCGGTGAGACTGTTCGCTCTCTTGCATTCATTGGATCGTTCCCTGCGAAAAAAACAGGTCCCATTAATCGGTCGTCTTCGCTCAATTTGTCATCAAATTGACTAAATCGAGGCAACTTAATTTAGCATCACGTGCTATTTATCGTTTATAATTCCTTAGATCGTTTCAATTTTCTGCATTTGCCATTAAGTAGAGCCGAAACGTCCGAAATATCGTGAATCCGTATACTCGGTGCTTCGGCGAGGTTACAGAGTAACAACGCTCAATTGAAATGAAGTTTGAATTTTAGAAGACGACGCTTTTCAAATATATTTTTAAACTTAACAATGTACAGAGTGAGGCACCTAAGACTTAGACCGAAAATATCTCCGTTGTTTTTAGTGATTACTAGAAAATGTTTCAGATAGGAAATGTTTGGTTATTCTCCAGGCCGTACCTCCCGATATTTCAAGATCTTCATCGTTTTTTTTACTTTTTGTCTCGCAGCATCCCTTCGTTTCTCTATAGTTGATCCCACGGTGAGGTGCCATGGAACAGGTCGCGGAAATCGATACGATAATCTCCGTTTCTTGATTCACGGTTAGCGGATCGCGGAGGACGCAGCCCTGGAATCGCGCCCGGGGGATGAAAGCTACAATTTCATTGGATCCGAAGGGGATAAGACCGCTCCGACGACAATGGAGCCGGGGGAGAGCGAAAAAGGATGAAGAAGAGGGCGGAGGTGTCGGCGCAAATCCGATCGAATGGCCTCGTAACACGATCCACGAGTGATAAGTACTTTATAATCACCCTGTGTACTCGACGATCGGTCCACGGTGACTGGGATTCCTCGAAAACCAATATACAGCGTCCACGTCCGCATCCTCTTGCACACACTTCATATTTCAACTTCGACGCTCCGAGCATTTTTGTAAGACACCTGCGAGTTATCTTTATCTCATAGTTAAGCTGCGGATTTTAGACATTTATGACAGAAATCGGTAGTTGCAGTCTAAAACAGTGGACAGATTTAAATAATTTGAGAACATCAATGTATTATTAATTGCAGCTTATGAACATTTTGCTTCTTGCAGTTCATGCAAACAATTTTTATTTTGCATAAAGCTCCGCAGCCTACTCATAATTTTTCAAACTGAACGGTCCACGGTTGAAAGAACCAACGAGGCGACCTCCAGTAACGTCATCCAAGAGTTTCAGATCATATTGTAAAAGAGAATTGTTATTGGAGCTAAGTTTAAGATGATGGACGAGCCGATACGTTCCCACGCGGTCTCGCGGGTAAGTCTGAAAGCCGTCGGGCCCTCTCTCCCGTCCCTGGACCCCCCTCCATCTCTGTTGTAGTGGGCGGTTATAAGGCCCCGAGGGCCCAACCGGGGCCCTAATCACAGGCTCGCCCTCGCTCGTACGCAGAACGTATGCGTTCTCCTTAAACGCGCCAGCTAAAAGCCGAGTAACGCGAACGTTCTTAAATACACGCTGTTATCTCGACACTCCTCTTGCTTCTCACCCCCGCAAACATCCCCTACACCTCACCCATAGCCCCCTCGACGTACGCGGGATTTCTGTTTTTCGTTTTCTGCGACCTCCTCTTTCCATCCGTTCCCTTTGTTTCTGTATCTCAATCCTATGATGCGAGGCCTCCATTCTCCTTTTCCACTTCGTTCCCTGCGGGTCGCCATTTTTTCCCTAGCGCGTCTGGTTCCTTTTGCTCTTGCTGGTCGACGTAGGCGTCCGTGTCTTTAATTTCTCCGCATAATTGTATTTGCCGCTCCTTTTTCGGAAAAAGTGTTTCCTGGTCTTTATGAAATCTTTCGAGTTTCACTCGACAATTGGCTTCGGACCGTTTAATTTGTTGAATTGTAATTATTCAGAAGGGGTACGCGGGTTTCTGTTATTCTATTTTAACTCGAAAATTATACATTTGTTTCCGACCTAGAATATTTCCATTCTCAATGATCTTCTAAAGTGGATGCATACGAAATTGTTATAATATCTCATGCAAAACACTTAAATGTTTAATAATCGATTAGATATCGACGTATCTAATAATGTAAGCAATATTTTAAATAATGGTACAGCAATTTTTAGTGGTTCACCAGAAAATGGAGGAATCTCAGGACATGAGGGACCACGTATCAAACTTCTTCGACACCGTAAATAAAATGGAAGCCAACTGATCAGCAATTTTTAGTGACGCCTCAGAGTTCAAGTATCGCGCATTTCGCACGATTATTTCTTTCGTTCGCCACACTGGTGATCGGTTTCAGGAAGCTGCATACAGTAGCGCTTTGATAGTTGTAAATGAATCAAGTTGTACCTACAAACTGCTGTAACACCTCGTTAGTTGCAAGTGAACACGGTTAGTCTCCGAAACTATTGTAGACCCTCGATACTTGTAGCAAGCCTGGTTAGTTTCATGAACTACTAAAGAACTTTGATGGTTGCCAGCTAACCTGGCTAATTTCCTAGTCTACAGTGCTACCTCGACGATTACAAGCAAACCTGGCTGGTTCCACGAACAATTATATCGTCACGTGAACAATTTGATTGGTCAATCGGAGGTCCTGGTGGTTTCAACAATTTCTGACACTTCCGTAAGAAGTACGCGCATAAAAATTGCCCGGAAAAAATCTGTCCAACAATTCTCACCAACACTCGCACAAACATTTGCGATATTTCCAATGGAAAAAATGGAAGAGGATTCCGGTAGACGTTCCTCGTCTCTCTCGTAGTACACGTTGTTCTTCTCAGCGTTCCCAGTATGTATCTCTCCGTTCATTCCGGTGCACACACGAGGGTGTTCACGGCGTGGTCGGACACGAGGAGGATGCACGTGTCCGCGGTGCATATTATATGTTCTCCGGCCGCGATACACACGCGGTTTACACGCACGCGATGGATACGCCGAACGGCTTACACGGCCGACGAAATAAAATTATCGCGAGCGGCCCCGCGTTCTATGGTAAATCTCCGGCTGGCTCGGCTCGAACGCGACCGTGGCTGAAACTAAGTTTCGCCGTCTCCCTCGCTGTTTAACGCCGCGGGCTTATCGATTTACGAGGATCGGCGAGAGAGACCGGCCGTGGACTCGCATTAACCACCTGAATCATCCCCTTTCTTACGCCCGCGCCGGAGACTGACTCCGGCCTCGCTTTTCCGACACGTTTTTAACAGTTCGGGACTAAAGAATCGAAAGAAGGGGCTGTTGATCGCGCTTAGAGGATGTAAAATAGGGCTTTCGATGCAGAATGGTGTTTAGAGGACCTCAAAATAGAGCTGGAAAGATGTGAAACAGATGGAAAATTATGTACAGTGCGGAACACGAGAGAGAACTAGCGGGAGGGGAACGGGGTAAGTGGAACGCAAAAGCAATCTGAATGGTCAGTCTTCTTTCCCCGTTCCCTTCCCGCTAGTTTTCTCTCGTGCTCCGCACTGTACATAATTGCAGCGCTATTTTTGGTTTTCCATCTGGATCACATCTTTCCAGCGCTCCGCACTGTACAGTATATGGAGAATCGAAACACAGGGCTCCCGATTGTGTTTACCGACGGAGAACCGAAAGATAGGGCTTCCAACGATGGGCATGTCCTTGGAGAATTTAATAATAGGGCTTCCGATGGCATATAGTGCTGAGAGAAACCGTTCGGTTTCCAGGATTACGATCCATTCGTACAATTTGAATATCGTTGATTTACGTTCCGCGATTCGAAGCCAGTAAATCGAAACGTGTATCGCCTGCGACGCGACACAACGTGTCACGTTTTTTAGTTATCGTCTCCGTAGAAGCTTGACGCGGAACTGATGCAGAACTATATGTATATACAGCTACATACAGGCCTCGTACACCGGCCGAAGACGAAATTTATTGCTCGCTAATGCGTTTTAAACTCATCGGACGTAAATTTATCAGAGGGCCGTGCGGTTCCCGCGCTGTCGCCGCGGGCGCTGCCTTTCGAGCCGGTGCGGCGAGTTAAAGCCGCGGAACGTGAACGGATATGATGGACGATTGATCGTATCGTACGCCATGATCATTAACACTTTGCCTGCACCTCATATTTTAATCCCGGGGGCTGAGCGAACCCCGAATTTCTTCGGCGACCATGTCCGGAATACATTGTTGAGAAAAATCTCCATAATTCTTCATAATACGCCGCGATGCTACCAGGGTACAGACTCTTCCTTCCTTCCTTCTTCTACTTCTGCTAGGAATGAAATTCATTATTCTTTACTGTACGTCTTGATTGTAGAATCTTTGAGAAATGCAATATTAAAAGTATTTTAACTGTAATTTAGTTAATTTCAGAAGGAATAGATTAATACACTCGGTGCCACCAATTTTCATTCGAATACTGCTTCGAGCAAATCAATGACGCCGATCACCAGCGGCCACCATGGCAGTCGACGTGTTAACCATACTATAAGAGACACAAAGATTCACAGAATCTCTGTCGCATCGATCAAATTGATTCCGCACAGTTCGAAAACGCAGAGCTTCCTAGCCGTTCGATTTTTTCCGTGAAGATGGCAGCTCTGATGTAAATCGAAGCGATAAACGCGATGCTCTATCCCCGGCGGCCATAAATCCCGGCATGGTTTATGTGGTCTGTTTACGCGGAACGTAGTTAGGGGATCCTTTTAACGGTGAACGGCTCCGTATCTCGTCGGCTTTCGCCGAATACAGAAGCGGGGCATCCCTTATCCGAGGATGGCCGGCTATTGCCACCCGGTTCGTCTCGCGATCTACGACGATCCGGTCGATTGGCCGGCTAGATTTCGCGTGAGATAGTCAGAACGAAGAGGGAGGGAGGGAGAGAGCGAGGAGAGAGAGCGAGGAGAGAGAGAGAGAGGGAGAGAGTGCATCGATTCGGCGGGACGAATGGTTTCCTGGTGTCGACGATCCTCCGGTCTGATCAAGAATTCCGATCTCGAGCCGCTCGCGCTCAACTACCGGGGACCTCGGTGATCGTGTCGCCGCTGGATCCTCGATCGTGAATATTGTAATTCACCGTGGGTGGCACGTGTCGAGTCACCGCTCTTCCTTCTGCTTCATCGCTCTTTATGCATCCCATTAAGCCACGTTCACAGCGACCCGAATGGCCGCGATGTTGTCGTTGATCCTCGCTGACGGACCTCGCGCGGTAATGCGTTCTCTCGATATCCTGTCCATAGGTTTAATTTACCAATCGAATTGTTACCGCAGCCAGATTGCTGCGCACACGTCGGTGCAACGAATGCGGCTTCAATTTTTCGAATATGTCTGGACCGTTTATTTTGACAGTGGTGTAAGTCCATTTTACCACGCTTATATTAGCTTGCCGAGTTGTTGTTGTATGCGTCAAATATTCTAATCGAATTTTAAACCACTTCCCGGTGAGCTAGAGACTTGAAACTTTAAACGTAGCTCAGAACTGGATCACAATGCAATATTAAAAACACAAATTTTAAAAAACTATATATAAAACTATATAAAAAAGAACTTTTTAAAAAGCGTGGAACGCCCACGAAGATTACGTCAATATAGTTTAGCGGTGCACGCTTTTATTTATAGTCACCACAATGTCTAAAAAAATTTTTTCTCCTTTTCAGTGCATTTTGATATAAGCGTGGTTTTCAAAAAGTTCTTTTTTATATAGTTTTATATATAGTTTTTTAAAATTTGTTTTTCTTTTTGTTTAATGTATCTGGAACACAAAAGTTTCTTGCAAAAATTCATATAATGTAAAATATCCAACCATTAGAGTAGATTTGTATTTACTGTCGCATGTAATTTCCTTCTCGATATGCCAGAAATCATGTTTCAATGAAACAGAGGCTTATTTTTGAAAAAAAAACGTACCCCAATACGTTGCACTCTGTGTTTCAAGAGTGATTATTAGACTGCGGATCTTTGTGCGAAATAAAAATGTTCTACCTTGATTGTGGGAAGCAGGAATGACATAAAAATTGATTTGATCCCTTTGTTAAAAATCTTTTACTTTACTTTTTATATTTCACCCAACCGATTTCTTCATAAATGCATAAAGATCCGCAGTCTAGTGATTATTATGTTTTTACTAGATTCTATTGTAGTATAACATACATAAGCTGCAGAAACGAATGGAGACACTAGGACAGCGTGTGTTCGTTGGTTTGTAACGTGTGGCAAGCTTCACAGTCTGATATTGAAGATTGTGAGCGTTGCTTAAAATACCGGAGCAAGTGGGCGCCAATAAAGTTTATCGACGATTAAGCGGAATTAATTGTCCGGGCCCGTGTGCGTTCGCGTGTCGAACGACCGTCAGTCGCTACCGGTCGTTTTGTCGCGATCCTTTTGGGGCCGAATCACCGCGTCATGTTTTGATTAATGCTTCAGACTGACCCTATATATATTCCGCGGTTACGATCCGGCTCGTGTGTGTGTGTGTGCCACAGTTTTTCTTCCCGCATGGTGAACGAGTTGCGTAGCATAGTTATTTTCTGGTAGCCAACATTCGA
Organism: Lasioglossum baleicum; assembly: GCF_051020765.1. NCBI lineage: Eukaryota > Metazoa > Arthropoda > Insecta > Hymenoptera > Halictidae > Lasioglossum > Lasioglossum baleicum. Next base: position 10,882,959 of record NC_134934.1, read on the forward strand.
AATCCACAGACCCTCGTACCGAAACCACTGGTTCGAGCGTATCGTTGCCATTATCATTCGTTTTATTCAGCCCTCGAAGCTTTATCCCGCGGAATACGCCGCACGGAGAGAAAGACAGAGAGAATAGGAGGGGTTGCGCTAAACCGTGGCCTTTTGTCGAAAATATACGTTGTTAATCGCGTCGGCGGTGGTAACGGAACCGTTAATATGTTTATTGTTGGCCGGCCCCCGGTGAAATGGGAATGGGTTGCGCTATTAAATCGTACCGCTGTCTCCCATAATCCACGAACACCCCGCCATAACCCCGACGCTGTTTTACTCGTGTCTCATAAACGGGGGAAATGTATCAATTTCCTGCGCGGTGAATTCCAAGGCTGCCCATTATTAACCGTAACGCTGGCCCTTTTACCGTCTCTACGCACTAAACAGAAAAAATCCTACCTTTCTACGCGCGCGGTCGACCGAACGAAAATTACGTTATCAACGGGCGCACACTTTTTCCAACCGGACTCTATTCAGCTGCCATAAACGCGACGGCCGGTTAATACTGCGTTATGCAGCGTTCGGCAAACGTCGCGCCAATCTCGAAGTGATTGGCGATAATTAGCGATCGCTTCAAATAACTTTAATTTCGTCAATTTTCAAATGTCAATCCGTTTAAAAAGAGGTTCGTCAAGGGGACACTTGGGGCTTTATCATAAATTTATCATAAATTCAAACTCGTACATTAGTAAAAATGATGATCAATTCAGGACGTGCTTTTCCTCGACGACTTCATACTCATTCGGCAACGATGTTAATAAGCCACGTTTCTTCCAGAAGCTCACTGAATTGTGCCTTTTAACTAACCACTGGAAATGATTTTGTGTGTGTTTTTTTTTCAGAGGCCAGTGGCAATTCGAGAAGAAACATGGCGTGGAAGTGTGTCGCCCGTAAGCGATACCCCGAGGAAATCGATTCGTTGGAAAGGCGAGCCTGGTCGCAGCCGAGCTCGGCTCACGTTGGAAATCGACTCGCGGACCATCGAATCCGGTGAAGGCTACGAAAAACCGGCGGTTCTTGCGGCGAACCGAGAGAGGATCCGGATCGATCTTGGATCCCCGGTTCCAATTTCGGAAATTACGATGGCGAGTTCACCTTGGATTCGAGCCACGTAGCCCGGAGACGATCGCCGAGTTCTTGGGGGAGCCTTGACTGCTGGTTTGGAGGATGCTGTTGCTTCCAAGGAACCGATCACTTGGGGGCTTCGATTCAATTAATAGAACATCCGACGATAAGACTGGAAGCTGGCCTCTTCAAACATTTTGTTAAGGCAGTTGTCAACTGCGGTGGAGATTTCGATTAACCCTTCTGTTGCTGATGAAGGCTCTGGGATGACGACGATGAACGTTGTTTGAATTACAAGGTGATTATAGTATGAGTCTAGATTAGATGTAGCCCTGAGGTAGCCCTGAGGTTTTTAAAATTGTTTAATTCTGACGTCAAACAATCAGCGATTCATAAAACAAAGTGAAACTTGAACGGGTACAATTTGCAATGGGTTTGACGTGGACTGTAGAAAATGATAGCAAGTAGACAGAACATTGGGAAGACAATGCTAAAATTCTTAATGATTTCTTTATGACATTTCGCTCAACATTTTCCAATACATCAAGCACTGTTACTCGTTGTCAGTACTCTAAGCTGGTAATAAACCTCCTAATAAGCCGTCCATCATCGGGACCCAAGTGAAACCTGGAAAATCTGGATTCTAGGTTCTACAAACAGACGTTGCTGCTCGGAAAGGGTTGCGAGTTAATCGCAGCACGGTTCATACGCCTAATTCGTCGTGCGCATGGTCCGTCAAAGGAGATATCGCGTGGATTGGGGTTAAAAGAAGGATCTCGACGTGGTCCGCTCGACCGAGACTCGTTTCCTGGCCGATTAGAGACGCTTTTCCGAGGCGGAGAGGGCACGGCCAGGATTAATATGTGCTTTGGACGAGTGCCGCGGGCTGGAAGTTGCGAGACAGCCGAGAATTCCGACGACAGCTGTCGAAAGGAACCCGAGGGGATCGAGGAGGAGCAGCAGCCGCCGGGCTGCCCGGGGAGCCTATCCTATCCCGCGGGAATGGGTATGCTTCTGCCCGACGAGACGTACGAGGAACGGTCCTCGTCCTCGAGGCGAAGCTCCTGCCCGAACGTTCTCGCCGACATCGATGAGGTTGAGGCCGCCAAGGCGTTAGCTGCCTTCAGAAAGTGCGACGAGTTCCTGAAGAGGCACGGGATCAGGCCGGAGTTCTTCTGCAGGCATCGGGAGAGGATTGCTCTTCAGACATGGCTGTTGCAGAGGTCCAAGCTGTCCTCCGGTGAGTAGATCTGTTCGTACATCTTTCTTCTGCTGGGGATCATAGTTCCACCTGGATCCGGGACTCCAAAGAGTTCGAAAAAGTTAGATCCTTTGATGCATTTGCAGCTTTTTCCATTCTGGTCCAGCTAGACCGTGACTTATTTAAACATTTTGAGACATTTCACAGTGAAAAAGTGATTGTACGAAGGGCTTCTCTCCCGAATTTCTTCTTGAAAAAATTTCAAGAAATTATTAGCTAACTCTCACGCGCCTCCGGAGATCGAGGTTCAAGAATTGTCAGACTGGTCATTACGATTGGAAAATTTCTTGTCGGAACGAGAGATAGAGGAGCTAAACGATATGACAAGGTAGACGAAGGATGCACGGATTTTAGGTGCCCGGTGCATACTGGTTGTTTTCTTTCCTTTTTTTTCTGGCAATGGGGAGAGGGAACGTATTGACGAGCCAGCCACACTTTTAGCATACAGAGTTAACCCGTAGGATTTACCTTGTACGGTTACACGGCAGTCTATCAGGGCGCAATTGACTCGAACACAGTTCCCATGTTACCGTTAACAGATTTCGGTGGAAAAGAACCGTGCGCAGGGTGACAATTTACGCGGTCGGCCGCTTGCGGACCCGTTTCGAAACGTTTCGAACCTGTACGCCGCCGCGCCGTCCGCGTCCCAGCTAGAAACAGTTCAATTGACCGATCCGGACACGAGCAGTTAAATCGACGTTCCTCGTTACTTTCGCCGGTTATTTTGTTGCGGCGGCTTTTTCGCGCAATGAAACGCATCGTGTCGGTAATTGGACGCTACCCTCTCCCCTCTATCATTCGCCCTCTCTTTTTTCTATGGGAAAATTGACGCGCTTTCGTTAGGGGATCCGATCGAGCGGCCTCCAAACAGATCCAGGCGCTGTCGTTGAGACGAATATGACTTTATTGTGCGATTTTCTTGGTTCTTACAGACCCCTTTGTATCAGACACAAATTGGCAGAATTTAGAGGCCCCACCACCTAACCCCTAACTTATTGTAATAATTAGACTGCGGATCTTTATACATAAGCAACGTTTTCTGCATCATTTGCAAGAAATTAAATTATAAGGATCCCTCTGAATTGTGGATTATCATAAAAATTCTTCTAAAATTAATTTAAACTCGAAACCACCCCTAAAATTAGTTGATTTCGATCTCTTTTTAAATGTAGATTTTTTGATGATCTATTTACGGTAGCTATGCCGATGCAGATGACGTTTTTGACGAATTGGAAACACGAAAGTGGAAAAATGGAAATTCGTAAATTTCCTCTCAGTGGATAATTCCGATCGGAAGCAATTAACCTACCAATCAACCGACCGATACTCTCGCGTGATTATTATACCATTTTTCCTCTTTATAGTGGCGCGGCTGGTTACAATTCCCACAATTACCAGGCAACAAAATAATATTAATAACACCACTCATTTCAATAGCATGAATAATATCTACTCATTACGATAACGCATCAACGATCAATTCAAATACAGTTCTCACGAATTTGAAATTCTAAAGTCCATTAATTCGAACCGAAGAATCATTGGCAGATCTAAAAATCCAGCATCAGCGTGATGTACCTCCTAAAACAAAATGATATATAATTCCGATGAAACATCTGAAGTTCAAACAAATGCTTCGACTGATTCTCGTATCGATTGTCTAACCGAGAATGAACGAGGGTCAGCTGAAACATCAATGGCAAGGAGAGACTCTAACTACTAACAAAGAAGATCGAAAATGTCGATCGAAGTTGTTATCTAACAACCGCCCTCCCTCCGAAAAAAACGACCAGGTCCATTAACTACCCGAAGCAATGTTTGACTGTCACTCTTTCGAACTGGACTCTTCGTAATTCTTTCGCACGCGTCACAGCTCGCGCTCGCAAATTCGGCGAGCACCGCGAAATTATCTGCAACAATTACAGCTCGAATAAATAATCGTGGACAGCGAGGCCCGCGAGTCATCACCGAAAAGATTCGTTCGGGGATCGCGATCACGGTCGATCGGTCGCCCTTTATCGATTTCCCGGGGCCAATCGCGTCAGCAAACAGTTTGCCGGTTTTTTCCTCGCTGTTCCACGACAAAAGCCCCCTCTCCCCCAACCCGAATCCTCTCGAACGCGGGCGTTTGATGTTAATTTCGATTTCGAGGGCGGACACCGATAATTTCGTTACGGGACACGTACTTAACGATCCGGCGCGGCGCGGCGGGAACGCGCGAATTTCGCGGCGTGCGCGCGGACCGGAGGGCATTAATTTTTGTTTTTAACGAGCCCCGCGTATTTATGCACAGGGGGAGAGAGCCTAGCCGATGCGAGTATTAGCGCAATTGATTTAATGCCGGCGCATTAATCGGGGCCATTCAGCCTCGCGTAAATTATGAATGGCAAAAGTTAATTTGCCGGCGGCGGCGACGCCGATCGCCGCACGCTTTTATCCACTTACAATGGAACCTGATCGATCCTCTGATTCTGTAATTGTGAACTGTGCTCGCCAGTTTCCCACGGCCATACTCTTCGGTTGAGGAGAATCTCGAAACGGTTAGCGAGATAGGCCGGTAGAAATACAAGGAAAGTGGTAATTATCGCGCACACTGCAACGCGCAACGCGGCGTAATGAGTAGAGCTCTCGACTACGACCGCGTGGGCCTAGCCTCGAATCCCCGACCACGTCGAAAAGGGGTTGTGTGCGATTGTTTTTCCAACGATTTCTTCACTGTAAATCCATGATATAGCGTTGATGCACCATTTACGCAGTTCGAAGTCGAATTTCCAGTTGAATGAAATTCTGGACACCAAAATTTCAAGTAAGAATCATAAAATCTGGTTATTATTGATCTTGTGAAACACTCGGTACAATATTCAGTATTTTTCAGACGCAAAATTCTCTTGAAGATGATCCATACTTGGATCGAAACGAATAATGTGTTAATGTTCTCGGCGCAACGGTTCAATCAACTATTTACGAAAAGCTATTTACAAAAATTTGCTTTTTCGTAAATAGTTGATCGAACCGTTGCGCCGAGAACATCAACATATTATTCATTTAACAATCACACAATCGATAATTCAAACAATATTTGGATCGAAACGTTGAGAAAAATCGCAAAATTGCTTTGTTTTGATTTCCGGATCGAACCTGTGCGCCGATAGCATAGACTAATTTCTAAGAATCATAAAATGTTAGAATTTCGAAGATATATTTGGAATGATCAATTTCGAATAAAATTTTCACAGTCCGCTTCGCGAATTTCCAAATGTTCTGACTAAAGGTTCGAAGACATATTTCTTTTCGATTCGTGCAATTCAGAGTTGAAGTGGAATTCCGACAATTCCGTGAGGTATTGTGCAAGAATCGAATTCGAGATTCGAGATATTTCTGAATTTGGAGATTCGAATAGCCAATGGTTAGGCCCACTTTAGTCAATAATTCGGCTAGAATCGAAAGTGCCGATGAAATGACTCAATTCCTGCCAGGACACTTTTCTCGCGAGGCAAGGCATCATTCAACCAAGAAGCGCATTCTCTATAGTCGCAGAAACTGTCGTGCCTGATCACAGAACTTAATTTGCCAGTGCGGAAAGAGTTAATCGTGTTCAATCGCATGAAATGTGGAGAGTTCATCAAATTCGGCAACTCCCTCGCGACTTAAAACGCGGAGCAACCCCGATTTCCGCGGATTAAACGCGGCGATCGCGCGAGGATTTATAATCGGACCTGCTCGCGGAACGATGATTCATTCGTTTCCTGTCCCCGTGAACAGCAACGAATTATGGGACTCGACACCTCGAGCTATTGCATCGTGCCTTTCAACGGAACAGTTTAAGACCGAGCGATGCGATGAGACGCGATGGCGCTGCGCTTATATCATCATTCGCGAAGAGAGCGAGTTAGCGTATCAGAGAACTAGTTGGCCAGCGTCTGGGGTAATCTTGACTGACGCGCAGAACGAATGCACTGCACCGCGCCAGTGCACTGCGGTGTATGCATTCGAGTTCCGCGGTAGATGGCAGAGGTATAGTTTCGAGGCAGAGGTTTCGCGCCATTCAAATGACCCGTTTCCGGGGGATTGTTGCTCGGCAAACAACTCCTTTCGACCGTTTTTGCAATTATGCTCGTACGCGTTTCACCTTTGACCCACGGCCACTGACATCCATCCGCTGCAACAACCATGCTTTCGCTCCTTGAAGAATGTTTAATCGTTTCACTGCAGGCATTCGTGCGTAACGAATGTGACCGAACCTGTACTCTGTCATAATTTAGACCTCTGTAATTCTTTGCATTGCTCATGAAATAATAATATAATTAGCGGACCTTATAAAACACTGTGCTCGTAGACCGGTCTAGTTAATGAATAATGTAGTCACGTCTAGTGCGCTGTAATCCGCTGCCACCTGTTAGCAAGCTTAAAAATTCCCTCTACAGAAAAACTGACAGGCTAAAGGCAAGAAAAGTGTCAGGAGCACGTTCAACATCGTCAGCACGCTATTTTTGCCTCTATATTAACAACTAGCCAAGTCAGAGCTAGGTGACAAAAATATTTATCCAACGAGTTAATCAACATCCTATTTCACAAATTTCTACATCATTTCACCTACTAGTTTTTCTTATGAATGCATAAATCATCGACGAATTATCCTTCAAGGCCACGTCTTATTCGACAGTTTTGTTAGTAAATTATTTTAATATACAATATGCTACGTGGAAACTTCTTCAAGCATCAACACAAGACTTTGTAGTTCACTGATAAATAATTATAATCTTTGAGCTCGCACACTGCAACAGAGTATAATCAACTACGCTCTTCAAGAAAATCGAAAGGATTCTCTAAAAAGAAAGACAGAAGGGAAAAATCTTGGCCCATTAGCAGTCGAGGTAATCACAAGCGTACACCGACCGCGGAAGCGTTCAATCACAGAGCTAATAAACAAACAGCAGAACTTCGTAGCTCACAATTGATGCGCGATAAGCTCGTTGTAAAAAGAAGTGTCTACTTCCTTTCAGGAAGTTCTCCGCTTAATCTCGCAGCTCCTCGTTCGCGCAACGTGGCCGCGTCGAGTTTAATTTATAATCTCATTACGGGCCGGTCCAATTTTGTTCTCTCGCAGCTCCCGAGGCGCGGCCCCGCGTTGCGTAGATCGCGAAGATAGCTTCCGGCTTCTTTAATCACGGCCAGATAAACTTCTCTTTTCATCCGGTCGAAAACAGAAGAGGTCCCTTTAAAACCGTGCGAGCAACCGTTGCAGCAACTCTTCTTCTCGCGTAGAGGCTTCGGAGAGAAGAAGTCTCTCTCTCTCTCTACCCTCGTAGCGTTGCCGTCGCGAAAACTTTGAACGTGCCGCCTTGAAAAGTTTCTGAAACTATCAAATCATCGGATATCACGGCCCGCTTATCTACCGGGGAATCGAGCCTCGCAGAAATCTACCTGTTACCTTCAGCCTCGTGTCGTAGTTCTTTGGACGTTAGGATATCTTGGACCTCGACGTCCGCGCGACTTAATTAAATATTCCTCGTTTCGAGGCCGTACACTTTTACCTTATTAACCGAAAGGTTCTCCGTCTTCTTCGTCTTCTTCTTTCTGTTACTTTTTGTTTTTTTTTGCTCGTTCTTTCACCTCGGTGTCTCAGTCTGTCGGGTGAAATGTTTGAATATTCTACGCGGAGCGTAAGAAATGCTCCATTAACACTTTGGTCGGTACCATTTTTTTCAATGGAACCTGTACATTAATTTTTATCGCGATCTATGAAGTAAATTGATACACTCTCTGTCCCATAATATTGGAAGCAAGTGAATATTCAAACGGGAATTGTTGCCTGATCTTCGATCCCGAGACTCGGAACCAGTAACTCCGTACTGCGGACATTATTGTGGGACATTATTATGAGACAAATTAAATTCATCAACTGCTACTATTGCTACGGGACAGAGGGAGCAGGATCTATGAGATGTTAAAAGGTTACGAAAGTAATTGCTAGAATTAGACCGCGGATCTTTATGGAAAATAAAAATTGTCCAAGTCACAATTGTAGGGACCAGCAGCTAAGTATATTTTTTTCTTATGTTAATTTTATTTACGTCGACAATAATGTATAATAATTGTGGAATTTGAAGTTTGATCGCTCGTACGATGCTGTTCCCCTATAGTAGAGCTTCTTAGGACGTTGATTTTCACAGTTGAACGAAATGATACAGTAAAATGATTCCCAGTAAAAATATTCTATAAAAATCGAAGAAAAACATCCCAATAAAATATCCGAATAACAGAAGACCGAGATAAGAAAGAAACGTGATGCTTCGGAAGAGAAGCAGTTCCACGGAATGTGTCAAATGCAAGAAACATTGAAACGTGTATTCTCCCCGCTTACGGTTTTCGTCTTCCAGAAAAATCTTGCCGCATTGAGCGATACTGCACATTATTCTCCGTCACTCGCGCATCGAATTACCAGCCATAACCGCACGTTGGAAATTGACGAAGCCTGTCTCTCCGCAGTTTCCACGAACATAAACGCTCCACGCAGTGTCGCAATCGTTCATGGCGCACTTCGTCTAGAAATTGGCCGTGTTTCGTCAAACTTTCGAACGAAGAAGACCGCGCTCGTTCCATTTACACGTTGTCTACATTCTTTTATCGCCGGTGTCGATGCACGAATGCAATTCCACGCGACGCGATACGACGAGAACAACGAATGGAAGAAGTTATATGAAGAAAGTTAAGGTGAACGAAGAGAGAGGGAGAAAGAGAGTGGTTGGAAGCTGTTATTCCGTCGCGTGGTTGGGCCGTATTCGATTCCTTGTGCAATAAACAAACGCGACCGAGGCGGAACCCAGAAGCAGCTCGCGTTTATTCGTCGGAGTTTGCAGCAGCGGTGCAGCAGCGGTGCAGCAGCTCTGACGCAGCTCCGCGGTGCATCGAAAACGGTTCAGCAGCGGCGCGGCGCGCAGCGCGACGATTAATATGATAAAACGGGGCCGGCCCCGGCGACCCGCGATACGTGGACGTTAATTGTTCGTTTCGGAGTGCCGGATGTGATTACGTTGATTATAAAACACGGTGTAATTTCGGACCCCTCCCTTCCCCGTAATTACCCGGCCTTTATATTCTGATCTGGGAACAACAAAGCGTCACGACGCGGAATTTACCCCGTAATTGCGTATTCCGCGACCGGTAATCGCTCGTTCGCATTTTCTTTACAGCCCGACGAGGAATTAGTAGAAACCGATAATACCCGGACCGTGAATCCTTTATAGCTCGTCCCCCCCCCCCCCCACCGCGCCGAACGATTGCGGGGGCGTTATACTTCGGCGAGTACAGTAGATTAAAACCCGGAGAAGCTCGTTCTTCTTCGTTTCTGTCTTGGCGCAAAATATCACTTTTGAATCGTTTCGAAGGAAAAGGCGATGGGATCGGACTTATTTTTCCGAATTTAATGCGTAACATTAAATGCTGTAACGTGCCATTAAAAAAATCGATATTGTTGTAAAATATGTTAGAGCTAGCAATAATGCGATTTAATGGATTTATTACTCCATATGAGGATTTGGATTTCATTGTTTGAAATCCTGCTCTCGTTCTCAAAACACGTTCAGGTACGTAGAAATTGATTTGCCTGAGGAGTGCGGGACAATCTATATTATTATTAATCAATCTGTTAATCAAATCAATCAAATATGTTAATCCCAGAACGTCTTGACGATCCAAGCGCTCTGCGTGTACCAGGAGAGTAAGAATCTGAAAAATTGATGGGGAGTCGAGGTATCGATGGGGGAAACGAACGAAATTCGCGGTGATTAGCGCAGGAGAGGGTGTCAACGTGCACGCAACGTGCGAACGTGCTAATTGGAGTACTCGTCGGAACAATCAGCGGTCAAAGACAGAACGACACGGAATCGGGGCCCGTGAAACTGCCGTGTCTACTTAGGGCCGGGGCTCGTGTCGGAGTCTGGATTCGCGTAATTAGCGTGCCCGGTGGTAATGAAGCCTCCATTATAGGCCGAAGCCGTCAGTTAATTAGGTTGCACATTGATTTATTGCGATCGTGACGTGTCCGTTCGTTAGAGACGCGTGGACGCGTCTCTCCTGTGGGTTGCTGCTGGTGCCTGCCTCCTGTTCCGCCTTCGGGTGTTCCGTTGAAAACACAAAAGAGTCATTTGTCTTGTAATTGAATGGCAACGGGGTCGTGCTCTTTGACGCCCGGCACGAATCGCCCCTGGATCGGCGAACGGGAACGGCTGAACGAGAGGAGAACTAGATGGATAGAGAAATAGCCCCGGAACAGACCTGGAAACCGATGTCCTAATTGGTTTTGATGTTTCGCACGGCTTCTGAATTGATTTCTGGGATAGAGAGGATCGGATCGAAGCGGTAGAAATACACCGGAAAGTGGCAATTAACGAGAGCGCGCCTGCTCGTGGCGTAATGAGTAGAACTGTGTTGCCTATGACCGCGCGGTCACATCGAAAAGTTCTTTTTCCAGCAATTTGTTCGCAGCGAATCCGCCCTTTCTCGCTGATGAACCACTTACGCAATTGGAATTCGAATCCGAACTGTACGCGAAAATTCGGAGCGGCGATTTTTTTTTCAAATAGGGATGTAATCGATTTCGAATGTGAACTTGAAGTTTCTAATTCAATGATATTCTGCATGTTTAAATTCAAGAATGGGAAGTCAGAGTGGCTCGAATTGAAAGATCCTAGCGTGTTCGAACAGAACTGAAAGTCTTGCAATTCAGATTTCGAGTGAAATTCGAATAATTTCGAATACGAAATGACTCTGAATTTTAAAATTTATATGGAAGGTGGTTAACCTCTTGGCTACCACGGACGGACGAGATATCTCGCGCCCCGGTACTTTCCGATAAACGCTTTTGGCGAGATATCTCGCCACCTAGCACCAGTGATTTGGCATTATAGACAAAATATTTTCTGCTCCATTCGGTCATTTTACCTGAGATAAAGATTCCATTAATTTCTTCCTTTTACAAATCAGAATATAGTTACGTATAAAATATATTTGTCTATAGTGTGAAAATATCTCGTCAGAAGAGCGTTTATCAGTATCGGGGCGCGAGATATCTCGCCCGCGGTAGTCAAGGAGTTAAACGAAAGTTAAAGTGCCAGGTTAAATCGAACTCGGTCGGAATGTCGGACCGCGCGTCCGAAATTCGACCAGCGAGGAATAGTAATTGGTTTCTCGTGAAAAAAATTGATCGTGTCACGGGTATTATCGGAAGTACACTGCGCTTGACAAAGCACCGCCGATATATCAATGGGGCGCGCGAATGGCGGACGTGAGAAATCTTCGGCAAATTGGTCAAGCACAACGATGCCAGAAAGAGAGAGAGAGAGAGAAGAAAAAGAGGAAGAGAGAGAAAGGGAGAGAGAGAAAGAGAGGAAACGTCATTCGTTTTCGTTCGCGAACGGACCGCCTCGAATTTACTTACTCACCGAGCGATAAATCATTTCGCGCGGTCTCTCTAAATTACGGCTAAGCATCGCGCACGTTTATACCGTTATTTATTTGGTGAAAATTTATGAACACATACATTACGAAAATTGATATTTTGAGCAAATGGTGGACAGGGCAACAGGGGGAAAGGTGGGCGGAGGAGGAGGAGGAGGAGGAGAGGTTTGTGTGACGATCGTGCGCGCATTCAGCGAGAAACCGAGACGAATGAAATCAATTCCCGGGTCCATTCAGCGTGACGTCAATTCAGAAGAACCACGGAGTCAGCTCCTGATCGCTGCGATGCGCTTTCACAGCAATTTATCGAGCTTTCGATCGTAATTATCTTCAAATCGCTCATATCCTTCGATGTAATTACCAAACGCTGTTATTCCTTCGCGATCGAGGACGAGATAGATCCCCTGCTTTCTTGTTCAGCCTTCGACAAGCGTTTTCATTCATCGAGTCGCCTTCGCGGTGGCCTCGTTTCGATTCAGCGTTAACAAAATCATTTTTAGTCGCACCGATCGCTTTCAACTTTTCGGGGGAGGCTACGAGCATTCTCGTACGAGTACTCATAATCATTCTGAATGCCGTTATTATTGTACACTCATGATGGTAACCATGCTGCTGCTGAATCAGCGGCTATAGTACAACTTCAAATCAATTATCGTTATCGATAACAACCGCTGGGACTTATCTTCGTCAAGCTCAACCTATCTGATACAAATTAGTATGTAGCTACGTGCTCTTACAATTTATGGATACAGTTTTCAATTTTCACTTGAATTCTTAACATTTTCTTATACAACATACAGTGAGCCACGAAAGTATTCGAACACCCTTTAAAACAGAATAATTCTTTCATAATTGTACCAAACGACCTGATTTTTTATAATCAATTAGAATCATTGGTTTACGAAATGATATGCAAAAAAGATTTTCCAAAAATTATAATTTACAAGGTTACATGCAAAAATGAAAAGGCATATTTTCTAATGAAAATTAAATTTTCATTAAGGGCAAAAATAAAACAGTTTTAAAAATGTCTTTTTTATTCTTGCATGAAACCTTGTAAATTACAATTTCTAGAAAATCTTTTTTGCATATCATATCATAAACCAATGCTTCTAATTGACTATAAAAAATCAGGTCGTTTGGTACGATTATAAAAAAGTAACTCTGTATTAAAGGGCGTTCGAATACTTTCGTGGTTCACTGTACATAGCTGGAAAGGCATTTGCAGTAACAATTAACTTCTTGTCGGCCACGCACGACTAAATAAATTCAAGGAATGATTTTCAGCATCTTGAAGATAAACGAGAGGTGATTGGACCATTTCGACGGTCGGTCTCCGGTCATTGTTGAAGCAGCAGGCACCCGGGAACGTCGTCGAGCGTGTTGCGTACGCAGTAATCTATTAACTGAAAGTAGCCGGAACAGAGAAATTAACGGGGTTCCTCCAGCTGCACCGGACAATGGCTAGATTGTCCAACGTCGGGCGCGTATGAAAAACAACTGGCGTGCTAAATCCGATGTTAAATTGAAACCCGTCGATTCGGAGCGTTTATCCCGCGGAACGAAGTGTCCGCTCGTTTCGGCCACGCGAAACGAGGATTACTTGGGGCCGAATCGTGAATTATTTTAACTGCGTGCGACACCGGGCGCCGGGATCGTGCCCGCTTCTATTATGGGATTTCTTTTTTCCAGCCCGATGTTGTTATCGATTGGGAAAAGTCAAGAGAGGGAGAGAGAGAGAGCGACAGGGAGAGGGAGAGAGTGGACCGGATAAAGCGGGACCGTGTAAAATTTCGTTGCGAATCCGTTTCATGTTCCGCGCTCCAACGGAACGATTAATTCCGTGCCCGGGATCAAAAGGATCAGCGATCCCGCTGGCAGAGCGATCCGCAAACACGTTTTTCTTTGTAATCTCCCTCCGAGAGCCCCCGAAACGACCGTCGAAATTATAAATGAGCTACCGGCCTAAAACCCTTTACGAGCCACGTCGCGTTATAAGAGACGGTTTTAATTACAATCCGGAATCGAAGTTAGTTCCGGGGTGAGGGGAGCGGAGGGAGGGGGTAGTTCTTGCAACGGAGTATTTCATATCCGGTCACGTTTAACGACCCGACCACCCTCCCGCGAGCTTTAATAGTCCGTAATCGCGGCCCGGCTGCAATTGCTTCGGCCCCGGCAGGACCCTTTTCGAAAAATTTCCCACACCTCTCACCCCCCGCACCTTCACCGCGGAACTTAATTGTCCGGAAATATCGCCGGGTGTACCTGGTGCAACAGCAAGTAGAATATTGTGACATGATTTCAATGTTTTCATTGCTCTCGTTGCACTTGCTCTTTCTTTTTCTGCTTTTCGTTTCGCTGTTATTGGTATCGAGCTTTTGTTTTGCTCAGTTGCTGGTTATTTAATTTAGTTACATTTTTCATTCTTATTATTAGACTTTTCTTGTTCCTCGCGAGGTCAAATCTATTGGGTTAGGTCGTGGGGCAAGGGTTCGGTTCGCGAGTAAAATATTTGGCAGCGTTTCCTCTCTGTTTCAAATTTGATAGCGGCCGCGTCGTCAGAACGGGATTCAAAGCGGCAGTTCGAGGAAACTGTAATTACGCGATTAAATTGCTCGCGGATTACCAGTCCCCTTCTCTCTCTCTCTCTCTCTCTCTCTCTCTCTCTCTCTCTCTCTCTTTTCACCCGCGTGCAGAAGGGGTGGTTTCTACCCGGTTTCTCGCCTCCGGTTGATTTATAACCGGTCGCGGGCTTTAATTTACTCGGAAAAATTCACTTCCGGAGGCGGCTGAATCGAGGTTCGCGTGCAAACAGATCTGTTGCGCTTATCAAGTCTCAATTAACGTAATTTTCGCGCAAACACTGCGAACACTGTGGACCTTCTGACCATCCAGAGAGAGAGAGAGAGAAAGAGAGAGAGAGAGTGGATAGGGAGTAGAACATAAACACACAAATTAAATATACTTAGCAGAATAATCATTAATGCGATGCAAATATAATTAACATAATTCATACAAAAGATAGATACTTCCTCTGCCATTACGTGTATCATTTTCTCGTTTTCTGAAACAGCGAAACGGTCGAAGCCAAGCAGATCCAAGCTTCTGGACGATCTTCCTCGAGGAAGTTTCCGGGGGGTCTAAAAGAGAGGGGCTGAGAAAGGAGGAGAGGGAGAGGGAGGCAGGTTGAAAATTTTATCGGGATTTATTAGCCACGGGAAATCGACTGGGGCCTCGGTAATGACCGAGGCATTACTAATGGGCCGCTAGTGGAGGGAGGGGTGCAAAAAAGGGCGGAACTGGCTGCCGACGTAACAACGCTGACGCAAAAGCGAACAAAATGCCGTCAGGTGTTGCACCCATAAATCACGTCATGTACGTACCACCTTCCCTCGGTCTTCGTCGTGACGCGTTGCGATGCGATGCGATGCGATGCATCGCAGCCCGTCGATGCACTCGATAAATAAAACATGCAGCAGGAGGGACCCCGGGTGTAGATCTCTCGCTGACGATTGCACCGGGGACTATGGGCTCCTCGAGTATGCGTCCGCCGTCGCGTCATTGCGTAATGCCACCGTCACGTCGACGATGGCCGAGTTTCTCCCGTCCGAAGTGAAACGGATAGGTCGATCCTAACAGCTGATAGCGATTCCGGTGGACTGAGTGGTGGGCTGGCGACCTTGGGATACTGAGATTATTTGTTTCTTCGGATTGCACGGATTTCTTTAGTTTCTGGCAATTCGGAAAACATGGATCAATCAAATACAACATTGGAAAGACGTTAGATGTATGGAATGAAACTATTCAAAGAGGAAATACATTTTCGATTAGCTTCTGTTTCTCACAGTGAATCAAATACAAAATTGGAAAGACGTTAGATGAATTGAATGAGATTATTCAAAGAGGAAATACATGTTCGATTAGCTTCTGTTTCCCACAATGAATCAAATACAAAATTGGAAAGACGTTAGATGAATTGAATGAAATTGTTCAAGGAGGAAATACACTTTCGATTAGCTTCTGTTTCCCACAGTGCCATGGACCATGAAGATAAAAGATCATTGAGATAAATAAAGCAGAAAATTTTTCTGAAAATTCTCCCGTTTGAAGAAAGGGGACCGAAGGGAGTCGCGTGTTCTCGAGCCACGTGGATCGATTTTTCGCCTCTCTATGCTACATATTCTTCGGCACTTCTTTTTTTTCTGCACCGACCTGGCTTTCGTCCAGCTGTAAATTCTTTCGTGTAACGTCTCGCGTAACGGCGGTAGTAGCTACCCGCGAACGTATTACACAGCCGAGCCTATTTACGCGACGAGCGTCTGCTTCCTATTCACGACGGTGTAGTAAATATACGAGGTTGAGTTGCGGGAGCGGGAAAGAAAGAGGGAGAAAGAGAAAGGAAGGGAAGAGACACTTTCTATCGAGGTTATCATAAATTTGCATTACCCGCGGCGTAGGAGGATAGCGCACTCCGCAACGCGCTGATTCGCTGTTGCTCTTGCCCAAATTTACAATTTCAAGAATACACTTGCCGGAATCAAGATACAGTCACGGAAAATATATTCTCTGTTGCATAGAATAGGATCGTGTCGCAGGAAGTTACAACGCATTATTCATTATCAGACTGCGAATTTTTATGCATTTACGAAGAAATTGGCAAGAATGCAATGCAATGAAGTCATTAAGGGATGAAATCAATTTTTATTTTACTCCTGCTTCGTAGCATGTATCTCTATCTACAGATAGAGCTAAATTATGTAAAAAATACTATAACATACCTGAACTATGGAACTTACAACCCAGTCAACTCTCCAAGCCCATGCTTTCCTCGTTGTGGTGGAATTGCCTGTCGTCCTGGCTCGTTCTATGATTTTATGGTTCTTCTGAATGTAAAAACTAGATCTTATTCCGCTGAGAGCGTTAATTAAACAGTCTAGATACCGGAGACACCTAAACTATGTCCATACTCATTTCATGCTCGTATACCCCCAGCGTTTAATTCTAGATAAATTATAACAAGATGTTTTTACGGACAGAACAAGTCCAAAAGAATACCCAAAAGTCCCGAAACAGTTAGATGGGATTTTCCTTGCTTTACCTCCATAAAACCGACCGACGTGCACCCCGTGCACACGCGCGCTCGCCGGAGGGTTAAGCCGAAGGGTAACAAGTCTATCAGTTTCGTGTTTCAATCGAAGCGAAACAAACTGAAACATTTCGAACGGAACCAGGTACCGCGAGAAAAATGAATTTCCAAGGATGGCAGACAATTCGCGATACTGATGTTCACGAGCGACGTGGCAGAGAGTGGACGTGTTAATCATTCCGGTGTTGAGAAAGAGGCCTGAGGAAGTGAGTTCGTTCGTCCCGGGCTGTTATCATCGGTTGAAGAGCGTGATTCCCCGGACTGGAGCGCCGGTAATTACAAGGCATTATGAGGCATCGATGCGTTGCCGCGGCTCCGTAGTAAATCAAGACAGATTCACGGGTCTGGCCCCTCTAGTAGACTGTGCTGGCAAGAGGCCTGGCCAGGAGATAAATCACCTGGGCGGGTTCACCGGGTTTCCGGTGAGCGCTCTCGGACCCCGGCTCGGAAATTCGTCGAACCTAGAGCGGGAGGGACACTCGGCTCGCATTTTATCCGCTTTATCAGGTTTTCAGCCGGCGCGGCGTCCGATACGCGCGCGGCCATTGTTCGAGCATAATTAGATCGTACGCTGTGCCGGATTCGCATATATTTATCGGTTTCTCTGTACCCGGAGCAGAGGGAGAGAGCTATTGCTGCTGTTGCTGCTAGCTTGGAGATGATGTCGATCTTTGTGTGTGTGTGTTTGTGTCTCTGTGTATTTGCGCTCGCGCGTGCGTGACCGAAACCGTCCGTGCAGACGAAACACAGAGGCCCGAGCGATAACTCAGCCGGCAGGTATATAATTATCGAACTGCGTAATTGTTAATTATTGTGCCATTGTTGGCGACCGGTAATTAATGCGGTGCCAAACTCCGCGGGTACGTGTCTCACGCGATCCTCCGCGATTGATCGGCGGGATCTCTTGCTCCTCTTGCTCTTCCGCGTCGACCTTGCACGAGCAGGCGACCGGAAGTCGAAGTTCGAGAGAAGAGGGAGTAGAAGAAAGGGGTGAGAGTCAGACGGAATTTAATTAAACAAGGGACGAGAGGCGAGGCGATACAGGAGGACTCCATGTCGGCTGCAAGAAGCTTCCATCGAAGAGCCCGGGCTCTTTCGGCTCGCCTAATGATTTTCTCGGTCGCCGCGCGAGAGCTACTTCTCCACCTTCTTCCCTTCGCGAAAACGATGCCAGCTTTTTGCACGGGCTCGCCAGGAGACGCGTGCCTGTGCGGCGAATCCGATACGAAACGCTTTATAGGCCGCGAGGATTCGAAATCTTACCCAGATATTTCGTATTCGAATTGGGAGTCGTTGTTTTGTGGATACGAGTCGATATCTTGAGATGATTTCAAGCTTGTGTATTACTGGCTGGGTCTATCGTGACCATAGTACTTGAAGTTCGATGCTAACACACTATGGATTATGCTATAATAAGGACTTTCGAGTAGATCTTTCAAGAGCATCGACTCTGACAGAAAATTAATCTATGTGAGGATAGTGCGATTAAAATGTTTCAGCTTATAAAAATGACAAGGCTCTATTTATTTAGAGTTTGGGCAATTTTGTATCTCGGTATGTGGTTGGATAAAAAAATTTGTCGAATCAATTCCCACGGGAACAACTTTATAATTTCAATAATGGTAAAATGAAAAATATGAAACGGATCATTTGACCGGCAGTGGTAGGTTTAGCGTTAACGAATAGCTGGTTTAAGAGCTTGATGAGAAATTTCTTTGGATGGGGAGTAGTCGAGGATCTAAGATCTAGGGATCATATCTCGGGCAAGCTTGCCGGAAACATCTGTAGCTCGGGGGGTTAAGAGGCTGTCCGGATGCGCCTTGTTCCCGCCGTAGATTCATCGAGAGGCTAACGCGTCCAGCAGCTTGGATTAGCTCGTCATCAACCGGGCTTGCAGCTATTATAATAGATGCGTCTTTAACTATGTTGCCTCCGCAGCGAGCTTGATCATGTTCCGAGTACCTACGCGTTCTCGGCGATGCTTAATTGTGTTCTCCCAGGTGTGTGATTGGTAGCCGGCGTTAACAGCACGATGTATATTTGATAATGTCTAATTGTGTCCGATATTGTTTGGGGCTTGTTGTTACGATTGTCACTGGGTGGAGGGTGGTCATATCATTGCGAAAACCAAGAAAATCATTTCAGAAAATTGCCAAGTTTCTCTCTTGTTAGCGGCCCACCCTTTCACAGGTGGTTTGTCTTCTTTCGTACATTTTTCTGGACAATCTATTATATATTGCTTCAAGATCAATGTAACACAGTTATTAGCACTTGAATGGTGACTCTGAGGCGCCACTAAGAATTACAGTACCATTATTCAAGATATATAAAAAGATTATTAAACGTATGATGGTATTGTATGAGGTATTATACCAATTTCATATCTATAAGGTCGGACGAAACGTTTAATTCTCCAGTTAAAATTGCTCCGAGTGCAAAGGGTTAATATTCAGAAATTGAATTGTTCACTGAAGAAACTTAAATGATAGGTTTCAGGAAGAAATCACTAGGAAATTGTTGAATTGCTCCCCTTAACAATGACATTGCACGCTGGTTAGAAGATTAAGGACGCGTCAAGTGTGAGGTGTCACCAAGATGTGACTTCAGTGCAAGGAGTTCGCGCATTATCAAAAAACGAAATAAAACGACAAGCAGTGGGCGCGAAGTCGAGGTAACGACGCGGCACCGATCAGATAGTGGCAGATCGTCCTTGGTGTAAAGTCGAAGATGGTCCAGGAGTGCCGTCACGGTGGCCAGTAGCGTTGCAGTGTATCGCCATAGTGATTTATATCGGACCGACACTCGCGGTGTCAGTAATGCACTCGGTAAGTTCGCGAGACGAAGAAGCGAGTGTCCAGGTTCGAACCTTGTCCTGCGCTCTCTCTCTCTCCCCTCTTGTCTCTCGTTCTAATTAGAATTTATCGGGCTCCTTATCTGGCCCGGGGAATCGTAATAAGCGGCTCTAATGACTAATGATCCCGTGGCCGGCGTGCGAAAACGTCCGTGATTTATTTCCGGGCGACTCCGCATTCGCTACCGGGACCCTGTTCCATTGTACAACCGGCCACCGAACGGATCGGACACTACCGGGAAAAATATAGAGAAACACCGGCACGTGTAATACCCATCGAACGATAATTAATTACCTCGAGGCCTGTCGATAAAAACTGTGCGCAGCCGTTACCGACTAGGAGGGGGGTTCGGTTGTTTAATATTTCGCGAGCGGGATGAACGGACGTTAAATATGCTGTTTCAACGGTGTCGTCTACCGGTAAATCGATGTGCCGGACTGCGATTTCAGGGTATTAACAGTTCTCCAGGACTAATCGGGGATTGTCGAACCCTCCGGCGATGTATATCGGTCGCTAATACTCGTTGGACGGGTCTTAGATCGCGACAAATCCCCCAAAACCCTTCGGCACACTCGCGATGTGACCAGGGAAATGCGATGAAAAGTGTAGGATCGCTTCGCTGTTCGAAGATGATCTTTTCCCTCTTCGGGAATGGCTAGTAACAAAGTCTCAAAGTCCCAAGATGATACTTTTCTCATTTCACCGTTAACACACAGAGAGGAATATCAGATGATTGCATAAATTCGTGCCTGATTTGACAATAAAATTCAATGCTTCAATTTTAAAGAATACAGCTTTATTATTGAAGGAGAATTTTCTTTTTTTTTAAAATAGTAGCATTAACAGCAATGGAAATAAATAGTCGACGAATTGAATATTTCGAAAGATTTTCTAGGAACGTTATCTGCGATATGAATTTAATTTTTTTCAGTGTTGTATACTTATCTTTCGAAAATCAATAAAACTTCACAGGTAATTATGCAGACGAATCTTTTGTTACATTCCTGTACACGGTTAACAATAGAATGGCAGTACACAGAGAGAGAAGGAGATAGAGCGAGAGAGAGAGAGAGGGGGTAGCGTTACACGTACATAAAGTCGAAACAAAAAAATGAATTTGGCGTGCAGCCAGGTAAGACCGTGTCCGGTCTTTTCCATATAAATCACTAGCGTCGTTGATATCGTGCGTGCATGCTCGCTGGAAAACTTGCGCGAATTAAAAAAAAAAAGGGAAAAGAAGAAAGATAGCGAGGTAGGAACAATCGCGAGGTACAGCACCGATTCGTGGGACGGTTTAATCTCCTATCACGGATCTCGAGGAATCATCGAGAGGAACTGGTCCCGGCTCGCAGCAGCGAGAGCCCATCCACTATGCATAGACGCGAGGCGAAAAAGAGAAAGAGGGAGAGGTAGGGAGGGAAAGAGAGAGAGAAAAAGGAGAGAGCGAAGCGCGAGCACACGAATGCTATACGAATCTCATTTTCTCCTATAGCCGCCATAGCTTCTCCTCCGGCCGAGATAAGCCGTGTACTCGTTGAATCTTAAGGATGCGGGGCTGTGAGTCTTCTTCGCGAACGCCGTAAGTAGAGGGAACGAAGATAAGGCCGGATCGTTTCGAGGTATCCTAAGGCACGTTCGTCGAAACGGCCCCGTAATATTAATAGCGGGCCGCGCGGCTCTCCGTTTCTCCCCCTCTCTATACCACTCTCTTTTTCTTTTCCCCTCGATATACACATTTTCGTAATCCGCGATACACCTCCGCCGGTAAATATCAAAGCACTCTCCCGGGTCCTTGATAGGCCGAAGACGGCGATACTCCGCGAACGTTTCGCGTACCTACATTCGCTATCGAGAACATCGGAACGAATCGAGCTTTTGGGGACTCCCGCTGTCTCGTAATTTTGACCGGTGCGCTTCTGATACTCTCGTGCTCCCTTTTTTCGGACGATCCCGAACGATTGGCGACTCAGTGATTGCCCGCTAGGCAATTAAGTTGCTCCGCGAGATGTTGACCAGTTGGAGCACAATCCAGTGTCATAACTGAATAGCGGATTTTATGAATTTACGACAGAAAATGAACAGGCATAATTTAGAACACTAAAAACATTAGAAGAATTTCAAAATACTGTCGTATTATTTCCAACCTATGAAACGTGTTGAGATGTTTAAGATAGAAAATACATTTCTATTCCACTCCAGTTTGTTGGAATTCAGGTACAAAATTTTGATTTTTCGCGAAGATTTGCTGTCTAGACATAACAATTTTGATAATAAAGTTCAGAGGACGTCTATAGATATAATATATATATGTAGAGGGAGGCGTCACTAAAAGTTGCTGTACCATTATTCAAAATATTCTTTACATTATTTAGTCATGTTGGTATCTCATCAATTACTAAACATTTAAGTATTGTATGAGGTTACATCTACCAAATTTTAAAAATCACAGAGAACGGAAATATCCTAGGTCGGAAGAAGCGTTTAATTTTCGAGTTAAAATAAGCTTCGAGTGGAAGCAATGGAACAATCAAAAAGAAGATGATTCTACCTGCCTCGCCTCGAACGCACTCCGGACATCACTGCACCCAACACATTCACCGAATTATCATCGGTCCAGCCTATAGCGTACATCATAATCCACTCGTCGAGCGGTCGAATAAATTACACTGTGGAGGTGAACCACCGAGGGAATTTAAAATACCCGCTCGCGCTAAAGTGACTAGCTCCAGCGGGCAAGATCCTCTCAGGGGCAAAAAGAAGCCTGGGGCGGGAAAGTAAAAAGGAGCAGACTTTTCCTTTCGTCGGGACACAGAGATACATACACATAGCTGTGTGTGTACGTGTGTGCACATTGCAAACGATACCGGGTGAGAGCGATCCATCATTCCGCGTCGCCTGCGAGCCGCGTACCACGGGCCGGCATAATTTGTTCGCTCGATTAGATATTGAAAAGCAGCAAACCCGGTCCGTCTGGTCCAAGAAAGAGCAACAAAGACGGTGAAAAGGCACGCGTGCTGATACACCGAGCGAAAAGGATAGCTGCAGAATCTCTACGGCGCGTCGCGATACCTCGAGATTGCATCTCGCGAGGTGTCCATAAAATAATCAGCCTCCCGGCGCGTGCACCGACTCGCGGGTGCATCCTGCAAGCGGAAAAAGTCGCATTTGATTTTCTGCGCCACGCTGCGTGCACCACTTTTGCGCCAGGCTTCTGATCACACGATGGGAGAACCAGTTAAAACCGTCCCCCAGACGATCCTTATCGGCGATCCTATTTAGCGGATACGTTTCCATGGGGATCGATCATTTTTCATATCTAGTTTCCAAGAAAAATTGTTAGAGGGGTTTTGTAAACGTTCTCAGATTTAATTGAGCTGGTGATTGGTTCGTGTTTTCGGTGAGTGGCGCCTTTAGGGCATTTAGAGTTCCTGTGTATCTTCATTTATGCTGGTTTTGTTGGCTTGGGAGTGGTGTAGTAGTTTTTTGCGTGGCGAGTTTAATTCGTATCTGTGTGAAGATCGATGAGCGAAAGGTGAGAAGATAGATACAGTGAACATGTCGAGAAGGTGTGTGATTTTCTCTAGAGAATTTAAAGAACGGGTCATTGAAACACGTGCGGTTTGAATTTAAATCATTTTCATTCATTGTGGATAACTGCATTGGTCAGTAGAACGATAAATGTATGATGCAAAAATTTAAAAAAACCCAGTGGTCGTTGTAGAAAACTACAGATTGTATCGAGTACGAGTCAATTAAAAACAATAGAGACAATTTGAAAACTGCAACGACCAGTGCATTTGAAAAATATATGATGCAATTTAAAAGAACATGGTTGTGTGTGTCGTTCATTGTTGAAGATTATACACTACATTGACCGGGGCGCATCGATGAATGTATAATTCAATTTAGGAAATAATTGTTGACCTTCGTTGTGTACACGAGGAAATGCATGTTTCAATTTAATAAATAAATAGAAGCGGTCTGCATTGAATAGCATTGCAAATTCCATTAGTCTACGCGTTAAAAAATATATGATCCAATTTAATGAAAAATAAAAACACGGTACATCTTTATTGTAGAGAATTATAAATTGCATCGATTTGTACATTGAAAATATGTACGAATTCAATATGTTGGATGAGGTTTTGCAAAAGTGCACCGTATACTATATTATATAAAACATCGATGGAGGACACAGATCTCGTTATTATTTATAAACAAGATTGGGTTAATGCAAAATATATTTGAAGTTTTCTTAATTGAAATTAAATGGTTTTTACAATTGACTAATTATGAAAATGGTGAAAGTATATTTACAGCCCGCAAATATATATTATTTTAGTTAAATTCGCCTGAAAGAAATTTATATAATCAAATTACACATTGATAAATTAGACTTGGCATAATTAATTTATATTTTTGAATTGACTAATATGCTAACCTTTAATTTTCTCGAAACAACAGAAAATGCACTTGCACCACTTTTAAAATAAACGGTTCATATTTTGATGCAGTGCTCGATGCCGTCTATTATATAATTCTCCTCTAAAAACATACAAAGCCACTTAGTAAAGTGGAAACTGAAACCCATTAATCCAGCGCAGGTATTCCCGATCTCCGTGCTACATAAATTCCAGAGGATTATTTCAAACGAACATGCATTTTTCAATTACTGTAATGAAGTGATGTGAATATAGCGATCATTGAAATGGCTGAATAAACAGTCGACGAGTCGCGTGTACATATTATTTCAGAGCAACAAGTACTGCAAATTAAATTAAGCTAAACGCCTGCTGGAACCTAGCAAAAAATAACGCTCTTCATTAAAAAAAAGGACTATTTCTTAGAAGGAGAAGGCTGCTTATTTTCATTGTCAAAGACACACATAAGTTTTCTTCACATGTCAGCTCAGATGTCCAGACTACAAACGTCTCAATGTTTATAGCAACGTTTATATAGTGAAAATATCTTGTCAGAGGCTCCATATGATCGGTAAAAAGATAGTATTCAATCGAGCTTCCGGCTCCTGCCACGTTTCGTGGACATTCGCCGGGCCACACCGCGTGTCTGCCGTAACCGCGACCGGAAGCCCAGCAAAAAGTTGGGCGGGCCACCATTGTTACGCGGCGGCGACGGGCATGGGTTTCGTGGGTCGATGCCTCCTTCGATCCATCCAATTAAACTTCTCCAAAAGAACAGCCCTGGAAAGAGAAGTCAACCGTTCTTGCGAAAGACGAAGAATATTGTGTTTGCGCCGGCGAAAGCGTCCGGCGCGAAACAACGTTTATTCACTTTTGTATTACGCTAGATCTCCGATAACAGAAGAATATTTCTAAATCAAACGTGATGTGTTTTTTGCAAATTTCATGGAAAATCGGATGTACTCTTTTCGCTTGCTCCTTGACTAAGTTGCTAGTAGATATTCGTGTCTGAACAAATCATTTTTCATTGTACTCTATTATCAGAGAGTTATAAAACGAAGAATTTAGTCGTTTCGATTAGTTCGATACTCGAGCCAACAACGAATATAGAAATGCAAGTGCAGAGGAATGCAGGAGAAGATGCAGCGCAGCGAGGAATTCAAGGATGCGCGGGATGAAGGGATTCATCACGCAGAAGATGTCCCCAGCAGCAGATCCGTTCGTTCGGTTCGTTCTCTCGTCTTCCGAGGCCTGATCTGGGGGCCCGTTGGTCTTTTGGGCCCGGTGTCCTCCAGAATCCAGCGGTCGGGAGCAAAAACTGCGGCCGTTGCCGGCATCGAGCACACCGCGATCCTGAAATAACGTTGCGGTTCGCCTGGAAATCCAGCCTCGTATCTTGTTACCTTTCGAATGGACGCTTTCTTCGGTTAGGCTACCGTCGTCGTCGTTGTTGTCGCCGGTTGACACGTGTTATTCCCGGCGCGAGTTATAAAGTGTTGGCTGCTGCTGCTGCTGGACTGGACTGGACTGGCCCGGAACGCCACGGATAGATCAATTTGCCTCGCGATCCTGGATTCCCGTGTGTTCAACGCGACAGATGCTAGCCGGGGAAAAACGTCCCCGATTCGTCGAGTCCTCTCGCAACACCTGTCCGATCGAGCGTTATCTAATCAATTACGCTCGCCGGATAGACGCGGCAAGAACAGACATGCCGCGAGAAGCACGCTGGAATTTCTTCTGCAATTTCTGCCCCGACCCCCCTCCCGATGGAACTCACGCCTCGCTTCCCGATTCCTTAGACGCGGAACGCTGTTCCCCTCAGTCCTTTCATCGGTTCTTTGATTATTAGCGTTTTTCATGGGGGGGTTTTGATAAGACCTCGCTGCGTTCGGCGAGGCGCAGATGTCCTAACGTTAAACTCATCGTTAGACTGCAGATCTTTATGCAAAATAACAATTGGCAGCAAGGTGGGACAAGATGGAACAGTACATCGCTACTTTTGAAATTATTTCAATCTTTGTACACCTTGAAATTGCTTGAAATCAGGCTACTCGTCTGGGCACTCTGGGAAACTGCATTAGAGAATGACACGCAAGTACCTCTTTTTCAAAGACTGGTTAAAAAATCCACGAATTCAGTGTTACATCATGTTGTAACATAAAAATGAAAAGCACATGGAAAAATGCATCGAATCGGATCGATTTTTACAAATCATTTTTCGAGAATGTCCACGAGAGTGTTTTAAAGAGCAACGGGAAAGTACATCGTTTTATGGGTGGGCTGGAGGATATAGAAGTGGAATACGAGATGATGAACAAATGTGGAAGTTAGAACCATTTGAGGAAAGGTATTGGGTCCGAGGAAGTTTTCAGGAACGATCACAGGGAGTCGAGACGAGCGTTTACCTTAGGATGAACACAAGCTCCACGGAGCAACGTGATTTCGTGGGGCCCCAGATAGTCCTTGGACGGGCTTACGGGCCCATCCGTCACCCGCTGACACCGGACCCGATGCGTTTTTGTCCCCCTTCTCGGAGCCCGCTCCCGCCGACTTCTGATTCGCCGACCCTCGGGGCCTGCCAACGAAACCGACGGAAAAAATTCGGAACCGCTCACGAAAGACGCGTCACCGGGCCCCTCGGTGCACTCGCGGGGCCTTATTTCGAATATCTTCCACGGTCCATGCACTGTTCGTCACGTTGGAAAATTCTTTCAAAGACATCCTAATGAACTTACCCCATTTTGCTATTTCATCCTCAGCGAGGAATAATGATATCCTGTGTAGAAGGATTTGTAAACAACCTTTTTGGATAATATAATTATTCTTAAACTTATAAATATTTTAACACTATTTCTATCTTCTTCTAGCTGTTCTACAAGTGCTCTTCTACAAGACACCTTCCAAATTCTTAATAAAAACGTAAATTGTTCGATAAATCTATTTCGTTGAATATAGAGATGGTAACTGGTGGTAGAACCGAAAGGGGGAGATTCTAATTGAAAAAATAAGTCGAAATAGATCTACCTAGTTCAATTAAATTCTACCTAGTTCAATTCTCTCCTTCGTGCGTCTCATTTCTTAAACACTTTACCCCTTCTGCAATAAATAGCTCCGTATAACACGATTAAAGAAAACTGTATGTATGAGTCTTCTGTGCCGCGCCGGTAGATATACATATACATATACAGTCTGGAACAAAAGAAGTTTTCGTAGGCATTTACTGCCAGATAAAACGCACACGTACAATTTCTCTGAACAATGTTTTAATCGCGTTAGTCGGGGGTCTACATTGCTCCAAAACGAACATCTACCGACATACGACCCACCAACGATGTTGCAACCGCATTCAGTAATATTTCAGCACAATGCAGACCACATTCCGCTGTGGCATAGCGCAGCCGGAAGTAACGTGGCTCGATTATCTCTCCATTGAAAATCTCTTTGTGCAATCGAGCATTAAAATCTCCTGGCGCGATAGTCGAAATAACGAAATCGAAAGAGGGTTTGTAGAACGTAGAAGAGAGGGGTTGCGCGCGGGGAGCGGTGGGATATTCCGGATAAAGGGATTCGAGGCTGCAAGGGGATCCCTGGCAGCGAGTATTTTAATTAGGCCAGGCTTTTGAGATCGCCGATACGCAGAGAGAGCATCGAATCGCCGCATCGCGTCGCGTCTGGTAATCAAGGGACGCAGAAAACTGGATTAGCGAGCATTCGCCCAGATATCTCGCTCTCTCTCTTTCTTTCTTTCTTTCTCTCTCTCTCTCTCGTTTTTGTCGCAGAGCGGTGCTTATCAGCCGATAAGTCGTGGAACAGGGACGTCCCATTTGCGTCGGCCTGCGATCCTTTTCGAGGCTGCTCCTATTATCGGCGAACAACGTTGCCCGCCAAGCGCGAACGATGATGCGGCCACTTTGCGTCTGCCGGAGAACTATACTAAACACTATGCACTTCTTGTTCCGCCATTTTTCGCCCCTGTGAAGTCCTTGTGTTTTATGTGACGCGGTCTGCGGTACCGCATCTCTTCACTCTTCTGCAGGAGTTTCTAATAGTTTCCTTTGGAAGTTCCATTTAAGCTGCGAACAATCACCAATTTCTATGTATAGTGAGATTAGTGAGTCACGACAGTATTCGAACGCCCTTTAAAACAGAATAACTTTTTTATAATTGTACCAAACGACCTGATTTTTTAAAAATCAATTAGAATCATTGGTTTACGAAATGATATGCAAAAAAGATTTCCTAAAAATTATAATTTACAAGGTTACGTGCAAGAATAAAAAAGGCATTTTTTAAAAATTTTATATTTGGGCACTTAATGAAAATTTAAAATATATGTTTTGAAATCGATTAACATACATGCGCGCCACAAGCGATTAAAAATGGTGAAAATCGTGTAACAAGTAAAATGAGTTATTGTATTTCCTCAAATATATTATGTTTGTTACACTGCGTCAATTCTGTCACATATTATGTAGATATAACGGAATTTTTAGAAGCGGTTTAGTGCAAGGCGCATTGCTAGGTACTGTAATTGTGTTAGAGTAATTTCCACCGAGTTTTAATCACCAAGTTTCCTGTCCCTTGAATCGTTGTTGCCTAGATGAACGAGTCCTGCGTTGTTGTTCCCGCTTCCGGGTAAAAGTCCGCGGAAATGAATGGCGAGCTGTGGCCAATAGGTATTATTTTATCGCGAGCAGGCAGTAGACAAACACCGGTGTTAAATCTGCACTCATTAATTCGCCGGCGAAACCCTTGACCGGCTCCCAGCGCTTAATTACTCTCGAAGGACCTTATGTTAGTCCTTCGAGAGGATCTTGGGAATCCTTAATGACCACCGAAGGCCAGGAGCCTCGGCCAGGCCGCTGACTTCACCGGACCGTGATTAGAACCGAGACATTGGTCACTTAGAATACCTGTTGAATACCTGAGATTACGAATATTACACGTTGCAGTGGAAAATGAAAAATTCCCATTGTTTTTTTGGTGTTCAAACTGTTACTCGTGTCAATTTCACACAGTTTTCCCGAAATAAGTTCTACTGTTCCGTTATTTCTAGGTAAATTTGCCCGAAACCTCGTGACTTTTATTATTTTAATGCGGAACACAACCAAAAACCTAAGATGTAAATATTAACTGATCAATTTCAACAAAAACACTCATCGAAAAATAACTGTTTAGCTGATTGTCTCATCGATCTTTCACGCTGTGTCAATTTGACACCGAGGAACAAATTTCCAAGATCTATAACTTCGTTCAAAATGAGGAACGTCCCGAAAGAAGCATAATGAAGCGACTTCCCTGTTTCACGAAGTGTCCGGCAATCTTGTACGAAACAACACGAGTGTCGAAACATCCATAAAATCGATCGTGACATTCGTAAAGAACGCTGTCTATTTTGCATAAGCACATCCGACTCGTAAACGCGGCGACTTGTTAATCCGACCATAAAATTCGAACGTCTTCTTCTGGGACCGATGACAGTCACAATAATACGACTCCGGTAGCAAAACCTGGTTAATTTACGACACTTTCTCAACGTCCGTCGCCTTTTCTCTTCGCGTGCTGTACAAAGACGGTAGAGAGAGGGACGAGAGAGAGAGAGAGAGAAAAAAAGGGAAAATCACCTCGATAATCGGCGAGAGCAGCATTTAATAAACGGTCGCAGGAGAAGATCGTGTTTGCGAAGGGAGTCGATAGGTATCGAGGTCGAGCAAGAATTTCTCGATTATCAACCTTGTTACAAGCCGGATAACCGGCCGGAGATAATCGAGGCGACAAAGTTGCTGGCACGTTAATTAGTCACGCCTCCGATTAGGCGTCCCGACGATGACAGAAATTGCCCGTTGCATGGCCCCACGGTTCGCGGAATAGGCGTGATACGATTACCGTAATCGTCGGCGATTACGCTCGCGAGAGAGGGGCGAGACGAACCAACTACACACTGTTAGCAAAATCTCTCTCTGTCTTTTTCTCTCGCCGATTACGCTCGGAACGAGAAACTAACGGCGGCAAAAAGAAAAATACAAGGAACCGGATAAAACCGTGTGCCGCGGCGGCGGCGGCATCGGATATTTCAATTAGTTGTTGGTAATTAGGTGCACGAGGTGGTCGCGATTGCTCGCTATCGTGTCACAAAGCGCCAAGTGTCGTGGCGAATGCTCTCGCCGACCTCCGCACCCCGTGAACGATTCCTCTGATAAATTGCTGCAGTTCAAATATTTAACGTGGCCGCGCGCACGCTCGACGAAGAACGAGCATTCATTAACATCCGCAGCTCGGCCATGAAATCGCCGTGCGTGATTATTAAAATTTGGTTCCCGGTTGATGTAGGGGCAGCCTCGCTGCTGAACCACCCTTCGACTGAATCCGATTGCAATGCTGCACGATCTATTTCTTTTTTTCGGTGAGAGGAATAATCTCTAATATCCGTGAAAGGATAATGCGATATTGTTTCTTAGCGGAGACGCACGCGTCTTGCCGCAGTTCTGGTGAAGTGTGAGGAATGGAGTGTAAAAACGCTGCTTCACCTTTATTGAGAAAATCGCACAGATCGAAAGTATGAAACCAACAGAAAATCGATAATGATATAAACGTGAATTGGAAGCGAAATAAGTATACAACGACTTGCTGTAAAAGAAGATAGCGGAGGGATCGAGGCAGATGGCAGAGGGCCGAAGTAATCTGAACAATTCTAGGCCTAACACGGGACATTGCAATGCGCATTGGCGCATCACTAGGGAATCATCTCGCGTCTTCGATTTATCTGTCCGTGGGCCGATTTATCTGTGTGTGCACCCGGGCCCCGACTCATTACGGTGAGTCACGACTAGCTTGACTCCCTTAATCGAAGGTTAAATCGTGCCGCATGGCTCGACCGCTCGATGTCTGTATTTTATTAACACTCCGTGAGCGCTGTTCGAGGCGAGAGAAAGAAGAGAGCCGAAGAGTATGCGTGCGCCTCCATGCGAGATGATCGTGTACAGGCTAGAGAGCCTGCGGACAATAGATAACAGCTCTCGGATCTTTCTAGAGCAATTTTACTGGCTCTGTGGGGGCTCTACCGAGTTCCCAGGTTACCAAGATCGGAGATTCATCGAGTCCCAGCTTCTTCCGGAGTAATTTAAATTATCTACAACAAGCTCGTTTTAACTATTTCATTCTATTAACCTCCAATGCGTGTTCGTTTCAAGATGAGAGAAGGAGGAATCGTGCTGATCACGTGCAAGAACGATTCCGGTCCGTGTCACCAGCGATTATTGCTTCGCCAACGATTATAGATCGTCCTGTGGTATTTTCTATCGCGTCTTGACGATTCCCGGAGATTTATCGCGCTGCCATAAATATCAAACTCTCCTCGATCCGATCCTCTAATTGCTGTTTGCCGACATCCCTGGCTGCTGGTGCCCCCCGACAGCCGGACAAGACCGTTTTATTCCAATTTTTTCCGACTACCCTTTGATTTACCGAGGTTGTTGGGCATGTTACAGCTAGCGCGTTCGGGTTACGGTTCAAAATTTTGTCTACGAACAAGACAGACTTCCGTCTGGCAGGAGTATCAGAATTGTTGGTGAATTGTTGTTAATTTAACACAGCAAGTTTAATATTGAAACGACTTTTTAAAATGAGTCCAGATAGAGTCTGATAGAGTATCATACGATTTTTTAATTATCCACAGTATTCAACGACGGAGCGCTTACTTACCAAAGGGAATCTTCAATACCAATCGTCTATAAAACAATCGGTAACCGATCTGACAAGCATAAGGGCCCTCGTATAGGGTCCTGTTCGATGATCGGTAACCTATCCTCCGTTCCCAAACCTTTCAATATCTGTTCCTCTCACCAGATCGTGCTGCAGGTCCACGGGGCCCGTCATTCCCCGATCACTCTCTGCCTTATCGGCCCGTAGTTAGCTCGAACGAAGTGTAATCGGGCCCAGGGGGCTCGGGGCCAGCCGGGAAACCGGTTTTGCGGCGGGCGTGCACAGATCTCTCGGCGGAGATTTGAATTTCACCGCAAACAGCGGATCCTCTTCCTTCTTCGCTGGGCCTTTCTCCATCGGGTTCAGGAGAAGGCTGCCGGCCCGAGGAAAGGCGAGAGGGTAGGCCCCGGTGGCTTCCTCGAACGAACAACCACGCCGGGCCCTCCTGTATTTTCGTTCGTATTCGCCCGCGGTTTTACGCGTCTCCGAACGATTACACGGTTCTCGACCGGCGGATTTTCTGACGGGCCCTGACCTGAAGACTCTATCTCTTCGGGGATTTATTATAATCGGGCCCCGCGTGCGAGATATAATTTCCTTGGCGCAACAGAGCCAGCCAGTTAACTGTACTCTTGACGATTTTTTCGCCGGGATGAGTCCTCGTTGCTGAAACGAGCTGCACTTCGGCCTTTCGCGCGACGCGTTGCACTCGTGCACTGTTGCATTCATGCGTTTCTGTACGTATGCTGACGATGGTCCCGGATTTTTTCTCTGGATCTATGTATAGACCGCGAATTTGTAAAATGAATGCCGGTGTAGAACATGTATTCTCATGAATATTTGTAGCACTTTCAGTTTTCGTTGACTGGACAACGTCTTTTTGTACAGCGAATACATTTTTGTAAAAGCATTAGAAGAATTTAAAAATACTGTTATATTATTTTCAACCTGTTGAACATGTTAACACATTACCGACCGGTGATTATTGCATCATTTTGAAAAATCTATGGTATACGGCTAAACACTTTCTAATGGAATCTTCAATAGCAACAGCAATTTTCATTGTGAACTAACAAGTTACCCTCAATAACGTCATCTAATAGTTTCATTTAAGATTGCAATGTAAAAGCAAATTTCTATGCTTTCTTTTGGTACAGCACAATTATTGAAAATCCTATTAACAGGCTTCCGGTAGATAAAGTGTTAAGAAAGAAAATAAATTTGTATATCGCTCCAGTTTGTTGCAATTCCGGTGAAAATGTTTTATTTTCTCTGTATTCTATAAATTGTAAAAAGCTCAAGTGTTGTGTGTGTGTGTGAACGATTTGAATTTGATTCGATGTGCACAATGTGAAAAAGAGTACATAGAATAAGAATGATCTTGGTCGTGAAAGAGATGTCTCCATTTATACGAATGAAAATTGCTTCGAGTGCCAAAGGGTTAATTTTAGGAGTTGATACGTCGTTTCGGGTTTGCCACGGAGCAGAGATTTTGCAGCGAGAAGAAGGGTTTCAGGTTGTGGCTCGATGCAACAGACACGTTCTTAAAATCTCACACGCGACAGGTGCTCCGACGGGCACGCTGGGAGGGCCGACGCGTCCTCGAAATTCGGGTTCTCACACGTTTCGAGCATGCGCTCGTTAATCAACCGTGCGGCCCTTCGGGTAACCTCCTTGCAGCTGATCCTGCGACGAGAACCTACTTACTTAAACGGTCGTCGTCGTCTCTGTGTCTCAGCGATTCGAGCCACTGCTTCGATCAATCCGTGGACCACATGTCAACCGTATAATCTTGCGTGTCTTTCCAACCCGATGAGCCGCGTATCAAGTACGCCTATATAATTAATCTATCTTTTTGTCCCTCTTTGAATAGGCGATAGCACTCGCCGGAACGGAATGTCGAGTCTTTTCGGTCGGTTTGCAAGACGAATGGGATAACGATCTCCGTCGGATTCGTTCGTTCGACTTGTAGCGTTTCGAACGATCCAGGTTTACCGGGTTCATCCACAGTTTTCCAGTTCTGAAGAAGCATTTCACCGGTTCAACTGGTCGTTCTCTGTTCTATCGGAAGATTATCATTCTACAGACAATTTCCCATTGCCTTGAAACTGTCGTTCGAAAAGTGTGCTACAAGTTTTCGAAACGCAAGGCGAAAATTTCGAAGAATTCATCGTTCAATTTCTTCGTACAGTCGTAAAATTGTGGCCTGGAAAAGTGTGTTAAAACTTTTAGCCGCGAACACAGAATCCACTGAAAATCGTACAAAATCTTGATGAATTTCTCGAGAACAAAATTCGTCGGGATCACATTTTCGAAGGTAGCGAACTTGTTCAGGATTTCTGTTTCCCGCGAACAAACGCTGAGCACAGTTTCCGTCGAAAATGGATTAGCAATTTGTATACGAATCCCATCGCTGGGTGCACGCTAACAAAACAGAACCGCAACAATATTCCTCATTATCCGAAGCTATCGGACTTGGAGGTATCGTGAAACGCAAAACACAGGGGCCGGTTGGCTCTGTCGGTTTGAAAATGGAAGTAGCTTATGGAACAAAGTTCGGAACCGTGGCCCCTGTAACCTCGAGGAGTTAACCGTGTAGCTCCTCTCGCACCCTCGACGCCAAATCTCTCTCTCTCTTTCTTGACGACGACGACGACGACGACGACGACAATGACGACGACGGTGCAGCAACGAGGCAAGTTTAATCTCCGCATAATCGTGCCTGGAAGAGGCCGAGCAGGTAGCCGAGGAGTGGGGGAAACGGCCCAGAGAGTTGGGTCCGGTAGTGGTCGTCGGCCCCTGGTGAGACCTACCTTTCCTCTTCTTCCCAGCCTGGTCCTACTCTCGTGGAGGGTCGTAGGAGGCCCGTGTAGAGTGGGACCTCAGTTGCCTCGGAGGAACATGCGGCGCGGAGGTGAAGGGAGAGGACGGGAGCCAGCTAGAGGTAGCGATGGCAGTCCTCTGCGCCGAGTTCTCTGATGATGAAGCATAGTTCTTCGTTGTTATGAATTGAGGTAGCGCGGAGAATCTTCTGGTACCAGTTGGTAAAGTCTTCTCGAACTCGAAAAGATTAAACACAGGCTCCAGAGCAGTTGTAACGTTTCTTTAGAGGATCGGGTAAAGCTCTACGATGTTGCACGTTGAGAATCGTCGAGATAGATTCTTCAATTCAATGATCACTAGTCTAGATCGGTGGTAGATCTCAAGTTGCAGGATATATAATTAAGAGAAATCTTCTGGGGTCCTCTGAAATGTCTTCATTCCTCGCAAATCGATGTCCGCCATGGCCAACATGGTCCTAGAACGAAACGAGACCACCGTCCGGCTGCTGGTTAGCAGTCGTGGGCCTCGTGGAAACCATTCGTTGGCTCCCAAAGCTCCGGTGACGCGTATCGCGTGTCACCGCGCCAGTTTCCAACTACTTCGTCGATCGAGGGATCGATCGAAAGGGCTGCTGCCATGGTTTTTACGAGGCTCTCGGATCTATCGCGATTCTCCTCGGCCCCGTAGCTAGCAGACTCGCATCGAAACTATGCACCGCCGCTACGGCAACGGGCAAAACATCTAACAAAGTAACCGAGGAATGCTGCAATGTTTTAATCAGCGCGTGCTGATCTCTTTCAGCTACCCTTTCGTTACGGTGGCGTTGCCTCGCAGCGGTTGCACAGTGTTGGAAAATTGCAGCAGCCAGCATGGTGGAAAGGTGGTGGTGTTAGCGTGCGAGGTTTTGATTTTGTTGGGAACCGGTTTCAGGCCTCAGATGTAATAATGTTATTAAAATAATATTGTTGCCTGTTGTTAGAAAGAGGATGTTATCAAATTATGGCAACTGGTTTGAAGCAGTAGACTAGAGTGGATATAGTTATCATGATTTTCATTTAATTTAAATCGGGTGAAACGAGTCACTAAATTTTTAACACATTGAATATTCTAACCATAAAATAATATTCCTGATGAACATATGTGCCTATAATTGCGCAATTTTTCGATTTCTCCGCTGATTCTGGAACTTTCGAAACCTTTCCTGATAAAGTTTTATTCATTTCCTAACATTTCCAGCTTTCTGACAAAATTTTGCTGATTTTCGTCCCGTTCTTTGAATCTTTCCATTTGAATCTGTGACTGTTTCGGTAAAATGAGATGTACAAAAACACTATGAAGCATTAGAGTCATAGTAGAGAATAGTCAGGAACCATTCGAGCATACAGATATTCTTTCTCTCCGGCTGACGGAAGCATGGGAAAGCATCTCCAGCGCACAGTTCCAGAAAGAAAGGCACTCGGAAAGTTTCATGCACGTCGATCGGGGTTCCAGCAGCCAGATTACGAGAGGGCCCGATTTTTAAACAGCGGCCGCGACGAGCAGGAAACGTTCGAGCGACAATTGCCTGTAAATACGGCACTTTAAGCTCGCGCGCATATACTATCACGGCGGAGGGGGAGGAGGAAGTTCGCGTAAGAAAGTTTCCATGGAACGACCGTCGCCGCGAAATGAGTGACTGAGCGTGTGCGCGTACACGCGGGGGTGTATTGTGAACGGCTCCCAAGAAATCGGATACTTCGCGGAATGATAAAGTCACTCGACACGCTCCCGGGGAAGTGCGTCGGGTAATAATCTGCTACCTTCTCTCTCTCTCCTTTGTTATATCCGAGAGTAGCTGTACTCGTTGCAGAGGCAGTCAATATCACGGGGAAACTGTAGACTTGTATGTAATAATAGTTGGAACACACCACCCTTGCTCCCGTGGAGTCTAGTCATCGTGCGAAACTACACTGAAAAAGGACGCGAAAGGCGATATTCGCAATGGAAATGTGTTTCAATATATCACGCGCGAATTCCCATTTTCAATTCACTGAAATTATTTAATAAAATTGTTTTATATTCGGTGCGATGTGTAAGGTATAGATAAGAACTTAATATTATAGTAAAATTATTCAACAACATGTTTGTTATAAGCTGTTGCTTATAATTTCAGTTCACCAAGGTGATAATGGCACTGTACAAATTTTGAACGTAAAGAAAATTAAAACGTTTAAACAATTGGAAAGTTGTATGTCTTGCGGAGGTGTTAACCATTTGATTTTTATTTGGAAGCATCGTGTAGAGGGCTTCATTTCATTTCTCTGCTGTTTTATGGACTGCAATTTGCCGTACACAATGTTTCGCAAACATTCAAATTTAGGTAAAGCCCCGGCACCATAAAATTGTATTATGAACAGCCATATGAAGTCTGTAATAACCGTGCTTCTAAAACGCGTTGAATCTTGCTCATCCGCGTCATCATTATCCTCATTATCATAGACGATAGTTACACACAGACAGCAGAATTTTATGCGTTTATAACAAATTGGATCCAGTAATTGCTAGCGGACTTAATATTCCCGTCTGCCTGGGAACGGCGTTTGTTGAGGCAGCTCGCTTCCGATTCGTGTTTTCGCAAACTGTTACTCGCGTAAAATGTTACGTAAAAAGTGTTAGTTAAAAAATGTTATTTACAAAAATTTAATGGCTACGAACAATTTTAAATTGAACAAAGCATTGGCAGTTTTTAAGATATTAAACATTAACTAGTTATAGATAAAAAGTTTACGCTAAATTCATATGATCCCATTTCTTTTTAAATGGACATTTACAACGCTTTCAAAATAAACGGGCCATATATCAATGTCATATCTATGAAATAAATAGAAATCGTATAGAACGAAATTACTTTAGGTCGGAAGAAACGGTTAATTTTCGAGTGAAGATAGCTCCGAGTACAATGAAAAATTGCAAGGCATATTAACAACTATCTCAGACTACAAAGAAGGGATTAGGGTAATTAGGAACTCGTGAAGGACCTAATAGCAGCGTCCCAGTACACGATATTGCTTTCATCCCTGTTCAAGTTGCGGTTTTAGCGACTTCCGAAGGGAGGGACAGCGGTCGCGATACGGAAGCGACATGCCAGACGTCCGGGACCGTGTGTCCGAGTCTCCGGTGACCCTTTGACGAGCCATTTCTTGTCCAAGAGAACGGCTGTCCCCGTTTGTCGCGAGACATTGGCAAAGTGGGCTATTTGGTGGAACCTCGGCTCAGTTTTTACGAAATGCCATTCGAGTTGCTCGTCCATTAACGTTGACCATGCTCGCCGGAGCCTCGGCCCCGCATAAATCACGGGGCAAGGGACGCCGCCGCTAGATACTACTCGGTAACGAGCAATTAGCAATGAGCCGACCTAGCTGGCAATTATCTCTACGCACCGACAAACTTTCGGACGCCGAAAACGGGCGACGACTGCGCGGACACGCTGCAATTAGGTTCGTCTGCTTTCCCTCCCCCTACCTTTGGCTCCACGTTGCGTCCACGATTTTCAACTTTCGAAATCGTCGAGGTCTCCGAAGCGAACGTGACTTTTGCGAATTTTTCTGGGAAAATTGCTGCGTCCATTCTGCCGAACGAGCACATTGTTTGAAAGTCCATACATACGTTGCAGTGACAGTATTTTTTCCAGGCGCTATTTTCTGAAAAATTATGATTTCGACTAGTAGATAGACCAAGGATTTCATGAATATTTCGTTTTTATTTCCTGGAAAATTGGTGGATTCGAGAGAAATCGTATTTTGGATGACTATTGCATCGTCGAGAATGAATTTTGTTGAGCACTTACCACGGGCACGAGAATTTCCATAAATTGACGAATGTCCCAGCGAAGGGTTGAAAGACGGAGAACAGTTATTCTGATTTAGGGTAGAATAGCGCCCTACAGAATCCCCCATGCCTCAAACAGCGGCTAAGTATGGGAAAGCCATTACCGGAGGTGAATGAGTCACTTAAATTGCACCATCGTCGTATAATTGATTTATTAGACTAAGTCTGCTAACAACTGCCAGTATTATCGGTGAATACCATCGAGACAAGTTCATTCTACTCTTCGGAACATAAGAAAATATTTCTCTCAATCGTTTATTAGTCGAATAAATTATAATACTACATTCTATATCGACGCGAAGAAGTTTGGAACTTCGAATATTCTGAACGATTAGAAAAACAAAATGCTTGTGAACAGAACGTAGAAACGAACTGGAGCACATGTTCACATCCTGTCGTTGTAAGATCGTCGGTGATTGACGGGAAAATATGAAACTCTGTCGCAGTGGTCGTTCAATTAACGGTCCGAGAAAGAAGGAATGTTTAGAACGCGAGGTATACTTCTTTTTCACTGCGGAGCGACCGGCCCGAGAACGTTTGCAACTCTCATATTCGTTAATTGGCTGAAATCGATTACTCGTTGGTCAATCGTTTGTCGTTCGACGGCCTCGAAGTGCTCGGGAACAGGATAGTTCGCTCTTAAAAACAGCAGAAATCTCATTCCGACGATCCAACACGAACTGAAACCAATCCAGAGCTTCCTTATGAATGATCACAAACAAACCGAAGACTGTTTTAGAAAATGAAGTGGCTAATAGAACCATTAAAAATATCGTAGGTGAAACATAATCTACTTGATCCGCAACCTTCCGAAGCCTCTCCTCTCCCAAAACAAAGCAAAGCCAATCCAGATCTGCTGAATGGCAACAACGACGGACCCAAGGTCTCAGCCATCAAAACATCAATCTCCCAGCGTGCGCATCGCGCGCATACGTAAACACAGGAACAGTTCATCGAACGATTCGTCCGAAGGTTCAGGATGCGGTGTATCAGAACGAAAGAGGATCGGAATAGTCGGTCAGCTCTCGTAGGAGGTCGAGGTGCCTCGAGTCTAGGATCCGAGCAGATTTTTCCGCTCGCAGCATCCACGAGCAACGGTCCGGTTCGGTGCACGTGTATGCGTGTGTGTATGAGGGGACCGCGTTCCCCCACTCTTCGCGATCGGAGCCCTGTTGCTCGGGCAGACACGCTGGGCCCTGGCCGTGCCTCGTTTCGCCTAACTCGCCTGTCGGTGCTCCCGGAGTTATCCCGAAGCGGCCTTAGAAGAGATAGGGCCCGGCCAGGCCAGGCCACGGAGGTGGGTTCCAGCCAACAATGACGCCCAGTTCAACTCGGCGAGTCGCCACTCTTCGTGCTCTCTTGCGGACGCCGCGGGTCCGTCTGGCTACGACCCGAAACTTCTGAGCTTGCGAAACAGGTGTCATCTACACCATAAACATCGCCCCCTCGTTCGTCGACTATTCCTCGTCCTCGGAAAAAGCTTGATAGATCATCGGGAAGTCCCGGAAAGAACTCGCGAGAGTTACAGGGAAGAGAAACATCATCAAAGGTTCCTGGTTCACGACATTTCGAGTAAAAAGCGTCCTTCGACCCCGAAGAGGATATCGATCGAGAGATCTTGTCGAAGAACAGTGTCTCTCGACTTGAGAAGGATTTATTCAGTTTGCAGCGAGTGCTATGTGAAACCGTCGCGCGTGTTTTCGGTGCGACGACTAGTGACAGGCAGATGATCAGGTGAACGAAGATGTGCGAGTGCGGTGACGAGTGCGCCGAGGACACGATGAGGCTCGCGGGACATTGCTGTCTGTGAGCATCGTCGGAAATCCCTACCTTGTGTCTGTTCTTCTTCTTGTTGTTTTTTCGGTCGTGGTAACTGGTCTATAGTCATTCGGTGGATTGTGCGCGCCAAAAAGAAAGCAGCGCTCGCTCGCGCGAGGCCAGCCGTGTGAACGGAGGAAAATTCTGGCCGATAACAAGCCTCGAGCGCCTGAGATGGCCACCCTCGGCCTCTCCAAGGTCTTCATACTGGACAAGTACTTCACGGAGCTGCAGAAGTTCTGGGAGACCGAGAAGAAGCTACAAGGTACGCCATTGGTCGAGCGTCTTCTCTCTCTTTCTCTCTTTCTCTCTCTCGCTCTAGCTTCCTCCTCGCTCTCTCAAGGATCCTTCTCCTGCTCTCCCTCGCGTCGATACCTACGCTGCACGATTTAAATGCGACCAGGCTGGGGAAGGGATGGATCTCTGCTTGGGAACCACGGAACTTGGCCCCTGAATCGGGTGCAGAGAATCTTTACTCGAGATCACTGCTGTAGAGAATTCGATAAAGATGTTTTAACGGTCGCGCGAAGAAGTCTCCGAACATTCTTCCGCCAGGAATAACTGAACAACATTTTTAGAATCAGTTCGAATGTCTTGATTTTCTTCGAGACAGGTTCAGGACAGAAGGACTGGTTCACTGGCACACTCTGCTGCAAAGAACCTTGTAAAGAAACGTTCAATTACGATCAGTCGAAAGAGTCTCCTTTAAAATCCCCCAAGGAAGGAAATCACTAACATTCCTGAAGTTACACTTGGTTCGCCAACGATGACTTTAATTACGAATATCTCGAACAACACCGAGAGTCTGCCGTTACAACGGTAGACTTCCCCAACCCGGAAAACCTATAAGTCTAACTCCGGAAAGTTTCACCTAAACCGTTGACCCGAAGACGCGCACTCTCAGTTTCCCAGAACCGAGCGAAGAACTTCTCCGCGCTGAGAAGAGCGTCTCGGAAACGGAGCCGGGATTAAGGGTGAATTTTTGTAATGGTCGTTGGGGAAAGTCCGGGTTCCCCGGGTCGTTCCTCCTTTGCATTTCATTCTTGGCCCTCCCGGCCTGTTTCTTTTTACGCGGCCATCAAAACCGTCCCGGTTTTATTCGTCGCGCGGGACTCGATTCAAGAGTCCGAAC